>NW_028270148.1:114233782-114528782 GCF_037043375.1 Chiloscyllium plagiosum
GGGGGGGAGGAAGTGTGGGGGGGGGAGGAAAAGGAAGTGTGGGGGGGGAGAAGTGTGGGGGGGGAGGAAGTGTGTGGGGGGGAGGAGGAAGTGTGGGGGGGGGGAGGAAGTGTGGGGTGGGGGAGGAAGTGTGGGGGGGGAGGAAGTGTGGAGGAAGTGTGGGGGGGGGGGGAGGAAGTGTGGGGGGGGGAGGAAGTGTGGGGGGGGAGGAAGTGGGGGAGGAAAGTGTGGGGGGGGAGGAAGTGTGGGGAAGTGTGGGGGGGGGAGGAAGTGTGGGGGGGGGGAGGAAGTGTGGGGGGGGAGGAAGTGTGGGGGGGGGAGGAAGGTGTGGGGGGGGGAGGAAGTGTGGGGGGGGGAGGAAGTGTGGGGGGGGGAGGAAGTGTGGGGGGGGGAGGAAGTGTGGGGGGGGGGAGGAAGTGTGGGGGGGGGAGGAAGTGTGGGGGGGGGAGGAAGTGTGGGGGGGGGAGGAAGTGTGGGGGGGGGAGGAAGTGTGGGGGGGGGGAGGAGTGTGGGGGGGGGGGAGGAAGTGTGGGGGGGGGAGGAAGTGTGGGGGGGGGAGGAAGTGTGGGGGGGGGAGGAAGTGTGGGGGGGGGGAGGAAGTGTGGGGGGGGGAGGAAGTGTGGGGGGGGGAGGAAGTGTGGGGGGGGAGGAAGTGTGGGGGGGGGAGGAAGTGTGGGGGGGGGGAGGAAGTGTGGGGGGGGGAGGAAGTGTGGGGGGGGGAGGAAGTGTGGGGGGGGGAGGAAGTGTGGGGGGGGGGAGGAAGTGTGGGGGGGGGAGGAAGTGTGGGGGGGGGAGGAAGTGTGGGGGGGGGAGGAAGTGTGGGGGGGGAGGAAGTGTGGGGGGGGGAGGAAGTGTGGGGGGGGGAGGAAGTGTGGGGGGGGAGGAAGTGTGGGGGGGGGAGGAAGTGTGGGGGGGGGAGGAAGTGTGGGGGGGGGGAGGAAGTGTGGGGGGGGGGAGGAAGTGTGGGGGGGGAGGAAGTGTGGGGGGGGAGGAAGTGTGGGGGGGGGAGGAAGTGTGGGGGGGGGGAGGAAGTGTGGGGGGGGGAGGAAGTGTGGGGGGGGGAGGAAGTGTGGGGGGGGGAGGAAGTGTGGGGGGGGGAGGAAGTGTGGGGGGGGGGAGGAAGTGTGGGGGGGGAGGAAGTGTGGGGGGGGGAGGAAGTGTGGGGGGGGGGGGAGGGAAGTGTGGGGGGGGGGAGGAAGTGTGGGGGGGGGAGGAAGTGTGGGGGGGGAGGAAGTGTGGGGGGGGGAGGAAGTGTGGGGGGGGAGGAAGTGTGGGGGGGGGAGGAAGTGTGGGGGGGGGAGGAAGTGTGGGGGGGGAGGAAGTGTGGGGGGGGGAGGAAGTGTGGGGGGGGGGAGGAAGTGTGGGGGGGGGAGGAAGTGTGGGGGGGGGAGGAAGTGTGGGGGGGGGAGGAAGTGTGGGGGGGGGAGGAAGTGTGGGGGGGGGAGGAAGTGTGGGGGGGGAGGAAGTGTGGGGGGGGGGAGGAAGTGTGGGGGGGGGAGGAAGTGTGGGGGGGGGAGGAAGTGTGGGGGGGGGAGGAAGTGTGGGGGGGGGAGGAAGTGTGGGGGGGGGAGGAAGTGTGGGGGGGGAGGAAGTGTGGGGGGGGGAGGAAGTGTGGGGGGGGGAGGAAGTGTGGGGGGGGGAGGAAGTGTGGGGGGGGGAGGAAGTGTGGGGGGGGAGGAAGTGTGGGGGGGGGAGGAAGTGTGGGGGGGGGAGGAAGTGTGGGGGGGGGAGGAAGTGTGGGGGGGGGAGGAAGTGTGGGGGGGGGAGGAAGTGTGGGGGGGGAGGAAGTGTGGGGGGGGGAGGAAGTGTGGGGGGGGGAGGAAGTGTGGGGGGGGGGAGGAAGTGTGGGGGGGGGAGGAAGTGTGGGGGGGGGGAGGAAGTGTGGGGGGGGGAGGAAGTGTGGGGGGGGGAGGAAGTGTGGGGGGGGGAGGAAGTGTGGGGGGGGGGAGGAAGTGTGGGGGGGGGAGGAAGTGTGGGGGGGGGAGGAAGTGTGGGGGGGGGAGGAAGTGTGGGGGGGGGGAGGAAGTGTGGGGGGGGGAGGAAGTGTGGGGGGGGAGGAAGTGTGGGGGGGGGAGGAAGTGTGGGGGGGGGAGGAAGTGTGGGGGGGGGAGGAAGTGTGGGGGGGGGAGGAAGTGTGGGGGGGGGAGGTTGTGTGGGGGGGGGAGGAAGTGTGGGGGGGGGAGGGAAGTGTGGGGGGGGGAGGAAGTGTGAGGGGGGGGGGTGTGGGGGGGGAGGAAGTGTGGGGGGGGGGAGGAAGTGTGGGGGGGGGAGGAAGTGTGGGGGGGGGAGGAAGTGTGGGGGGGGGAGGAAGTGTGGGGGGGGGAGGAAGTGTGGGGGGGGAGGGAGGGAAGTGTGGGGGGGGGAGGAAGTGTGGGGGGGGGAGGGAAGTGTGGGGGGGGAGGAAGTGTGGGGGGGGAGGAAGTGTGGGGGGGGAGGAGTGTGGGGGGGGGAGGAAGTGTGGGGGGGGGAGGAAGTGTGGGGGGGGGAGGAAGTGTGGGGGGGGGGAGGAAGTGTGGGGGGGGGGAGGAAGTGTGGGGGGGGGGAGGAAGTGTGGGGGGGGGGAGGAAGTGTGGGGGGGGGAGGAAGTGTGGGGGGGGGAGGAAGTGTGGGGGGGGGAGGAAGTGTGGGGGGGGGAGGAAGTGTGGGGGGGGGAGGAAGTGTGGGGGGGGGTGGGAGTGTGGGGGGGGGAGGAAGTGTGGGGGGGGGGAGGAAGTGTGGGGGGGGAGGAAGTGTGGGGGGGGGAGGAAGTGTGGGGGGGGGGAGGAAGTGTGGGGGGGGAGGAAGTGTGGGGGGGGAGGAAGTGTGGGGGGGGAGGAAGTGTGGGGGGGGGGAGGAAGTGTGGGGGGGGGAGGAAGTGTGGGGGGGGGGAGGAAGTGTGGGGGGGGAGGAAGTGTGGGGGGGGGAGGAAGTGTGGGGGGGGGAGGAGTGTGGGGGGGGGGGAGGATGTGTGGGGGGGGGAGGAAGTGTGGGGGGGGAGGAAGTGTGGGGGGGGGAGGAAGTGTGGGGGGGGGAGGAAGTGTGGGGGGGGGGAGGAAGTGTGGGGGGGGGAGGAAGTGTGGGGGGGGGAGGAAGTGTGGGGGGGGAGGAGTGTGGGGGGGGGAGGAGTGTGGGGGGGGGAGGAAGTGTGGGGGGGGAGGAAGTGTGGGGGGGGGAGGAAGTGTGGGGGGGGGGAGGAAGTGTGGGGGGGGAGGAAGTGTGGGGGGGGGGAGGAAGTGTGGGGGGGGGAGGAAGTGTGGGGGGGGGAGGAAGTGTGGGGGGGGGGAGGAGTGTGGGGGGGGGGGGAGGAAGTGTGGGGGGGGGAGGGAAGTGTGGGGGGGGGGAGGAAGTGTGGGGGGGGGGAGGGGAGTGTGGGGGGGGGGAGGAAGTGTGGGGGGGGAGGAAGTGTGGGGGGGGGGAGTGTGGGGGGGGGAGGGAGTGTGGGGGGGGGAGGGAGTGTGGGGGGGGGAGGGAGTGTGGGGGGGGGAGGGAGTGTGGGGGGGGGAGGGAGTGTGGGGGGGGAGGGAGTGTGGGGGGGGGGAGGGAGTGTGGGGGGGGGAGGAGTGTGGGGGGGGGAGGAGTGTGGGGGGGGGAGGAGGGGAGAGTGTGGGGGGGGGAGGGAGTGTGGGGGGGGGAGGGAGTGTGGGGGGGGGAGGGAGTGTGGGGGGGGAGGGAAGTGTGGGGGGGGGAGGGAGTGTGGGGGGGGGAGGGAGTGTGGGGGGGGGGAGGGAGTGTGGGGGGGGGAGGGAGTGTGGGGGGGGGAGGGAGTGTGGGGGGGAGGGAGTGTGGGGGGGGGAGGGAGTGTGGGGGGGGGAGGGAGTGTGGGGGGGGAGGGAGTGTGGGGGGGGGAGGGAGTGTGGGGGGGGGAGGGAGTGTGGGGGGGGGAGGGAGTGTGGGGGGGGGAGGGAGTGTGGGGGGGGGAGGGAGTGTGGGGGGGGAGGGAGTGTGGGGGGGGGAGGGAGTGAGTGTGGGGGGGGGAGGGAGTGTGGGGGGGGGAGGAGTGTGGGGGGGGGAGGGAGTGTGGGGGGGGGGAGGGAGTGTGGGGGGGGGAGGGAGTGTGGGGGGGGAGGGTGTGGGGGGGGAGGAGTGTGGGGGGGGGAGGAGTGTGGGGGGGGGGAGGGAGTGTGGGGGGGGGAGGGAGTGTGGGGGGGGGAGGGAGTGTGGGGGGGGGAGGAGTGTGGGGGGGGGAGGGAGTGTGGGGGGGGGGAGGGAGTGTGGGGGGGGGAGGGAGTGTGGGGGGGGGAGGGAGTGTGGGGGGGGGAGGGAGTGTGGGGGGGGGGGAGGGAGTGTGGGGGGGGGAGGGAGTGTGGGGGGGGGAGGGAGTGTGGGGGGGGGAGGGAGTGTGGGGGGGGGGAGGGAGTGTGGGGGGGGGAGGGAGTGTGGGGGGGGGAGGGAGTGTGGGGGGGGGAGGGGAGTGTGGGGGGGGGGAGGGAGTGTGGGGGGGGGGAGGGAGTGTGGGGGGGGGAGGGAGTGTGTGGGGGGGGGAGGGAGTGTGGGGGGGGGAGGGAGTGTGGGGGGGGAGGGAGTGTGGGGGGGGGGAGGGAGTGTGGGGGGGGGAGGGGAGTGTGGGGGGGGGAGGGGGTGTGGGGGGGGGAGGGAGTGTGGGGGGGGAGGGGTGTGGGGGGGGGAGGGAGTGTGGGGGGGGAGGGGGTGTGGGGGGGGGAGGGGTGTGGGGGGGGAGGGGGTGTGGGGGGGGGAGGGGGTGTGGGGGGGGAGGGAGTGTGGGGGGGGAGGGGGTGTGGGGGGGGAGGGGAGTGTGGGGGGGGAGGGGTGTGGGGGGGGAGGGGGTGTGGGGGGGGAGGGGGTGTGGGGGGGGGAGGGGGTGTGGGGGGGGAGGGGGTGTGGGGGGGGAGGGGGTGTGGGGGGGGAGGGGGTGTGGGGGGGAGGGGGTGTGGGGGGGGAGGGGGTGTGGGGGGGGAGGGGGTGTGGGGGGGGAGGGTGTGTGGGGGGGGAGGGGGTGTGGGGGGGAGGGGTGAGGGGGTGTGGGGGGGGAGGGGGTGTGGGGGGGGAGGGGGTGTGGGGGGGAGGGGGTGTGGGGGGGGAGGGGGTGTGGGGGGGGGAGGGGGTGTGGGGGGGGAGGGGTGTGGGGGGGGAGGGGTGTGGGGGGGGGAGGGGGTGTGGGGGGGGGAGGGGGTGTGGGGGGGGAGGGGTGTGGGGGGAGGGTGGGGAGGGGTGTGGGGGGGGAGGGGTGTGGGGGGGGAGGGAGTGTGGGGGGGGAGGGAGTGTGGGGGGGGAGGGAGTGTGGGGGGGGGAGGGAGTGTGGGGGGGGAGGGAGTGTGGGGGGGGGAGGGAGTGTGGGGGGGGAGGGAGTGTGGGGGGGGAGGGAGTGTGGGGGGGGGAGGGAGTGTGGGGGGGGAGGGAGTGTGGGGGGGGAGGGAGTGTGGGGGGGGAGGGAGTGTGGGGGGGGAGGGAGTGTGGGGGGGGAGGGAGGAGTGTGGGGGGGAGGGAGTGTGGGGGGGGAGGGAGTGTGGGGGGGGAGGGAGTGTGGGGGGGGAGGGGAGTGTGGGGGGGGAGGGAGTGTGGGGGGGGAGGGAGTGTGGGGGGGGAGGGAGTGTGGGGGGGAGGGAGTGTGGGGGGGGAGGGAGTGTGGGGGGGAGGGAGTGTGGGGGGGAGGGAGTGTGGGGGGGGAGGGGAGTGTGGGGGGGGAGGGAGTGTGGGGGGGGAGGGAGTGTGGGGGGGGAGGGAGTGTGGGGGGGGGAGGAAGTGTGGGGGGGGGAGGAAGTGTGGGGGGGGAGGAAGTGTGGGGGGGGAGGAAGTGTGGGGGGGGAGGAAGTGTGGGGGGGGAGGAAGTGTGGGGGGGGAGGAAGTGTGGGGGGGGAGGAAGTGTGGGGGGGGGAGGAAGTGTGGGGGGGGAGGAAGTGTGGGGGGGGGAGGAAGTGTGGGGGGGAGGAAGTGTGGGGGGGAGGAAGTGTGGGGGGGGGAGGAAGTGTGTGGGGGGGGAGGAAGTGTGGGGGGGGAGGAAGTGTGGGGGGGGGAGGAAGTGTGGGGGGGGAGGAAGTGTGGGGGGGGAGGAAGTGTGGGGGGGGAGGAAGTGTGGGGGGGGAGGAAGTGTGGGGGGGGAGGAAGTGTGGGGGGGAGGAAGTGTGGGGGGGGAGGAAGTGTGGGGGGGGAGGAAGTGTGGGGGGGAGGAAGTGTGGGGGGGGAGGAAGTGTGGGGGGGGAGGAAGTGTGGGGGGGGAGGAAGTGTGGGGGGGGAGGAAGTGTGGGGGGGGAGGAAGTGTGGGGGGGGAGGGGGTTGGGGGGGAGGGGGGAGTGGGGGGGGGGGGAGGGGGAGTGGGGGGGGAGGGGGGAGTGGGGGGGGAGGGGGGAGTGGGGGGGGGAGGGGGAGTAGTGGGGGGGGGAGGGGGGAGTGGGGGGGTTTGAGGGGGGAGGGGGGAGTGGGGGGGGTTGGGGGGGAGGGGGAGTGGGGGGGGGTTGGGGGGGAGGGGGGAGTGGGGGGGGGAGGGGGAGTGGGGGGGGGAGGGGGAGTGGGGGGGGGAGGGGGGAGTGGGGGGGGGGGGAGGGGGGAGTGGGGAGTGGGGGGGGCGTGGGGGGGAGTGGGGGGGGCGTGGTGGGGGGCGTGGGGGGGGTTGGGGGGTTGGGGGGGTTGGGGGGGAGGGGGGAGTGGGGGGGGGTTGGGGGGGGAGGGGGGAGTGGGGAGTGGGGGGGGGGTTGGGGGGGGGAGGGGGAGTGGGGAGTGGGGGTGAGTGGGGGGGGGGGGGAGTGGGGGGGGGGGGTTGGGGGAGGGGGGAGTGGGGGGGGTTGGGGGGGAGGGGGGAGTGGGGGGGGGGTTGGGGGGGGGATGGGGGGGAGGGGGGAGTGTGGGGGGGTTGGGGGGGAGGGGGAGTGTGGGGGGGTTGGGGTGGGGGGGGGGGGGGGGGAGTGTGGGGGGGGTTGGGGGGAGTGGGGAGGGTTGGGGGGAGTGGTGGAGGGTTGGGGGGAGTGGGGGAGGGTTGGGTGGGAGGGGGGAGTGGGGAGTGGGGGGGGAGTGGGGGGGGTTGGGGGGAGTGGGGGGGGTTGGGGGGAGTGGGGGGGGTTGGGGGGAGTGGGGGGGGGTTGGGGGGAGTGGGGGGGAGGGGGGAGTGGGGGGGAGGGGGGAGTGGGGGGGAGGGGGGAGTGGGGGGAGGGGGGAGTGGGGGGAGGGGGGAGTGGGGGGGAGGGGGGAGTGGGGGGGGAGGGGGGAGTGGGGGGGGAGGGGGGAGTGGGGAGTGGGGGGGGAGTGGGGGGGGGTTGGGGGGGGGGTTGGGGGGAGGGGGGAGTGGGGGGGTTGGGGGGGAGGGGGGAGTGGGGGGGTTGGGGGGGGGATGGGGGGGAGGGGGGGAGTGTGGGGGGGTTGGGGGGGAGGGGGGGAGTGTGGGGGGGTTGGGGTGGGGGGGGGGGGAGTGTGGGGGGGGTTGGGGGGAGTGGGGAGGGTTGGTGGGAGTGGGGGAGGGTTGGGGGGAGTGGGGGGGGGTTGGGGGGGAGGGGGGAGTGGGGAGTGGGGGGGGGAGTGGGGGGGGTTGGGGGGAGTGGGGGGGGTTGGGGGGGTTGGGGGGGAGGGGGGAGTGGGGGGGAGGCGGGAGTGGGGGGGGTTGGGGGGGAGGGTGGAGTGGGGGGGGAGGGGGAGTGGGGAGTGGGGGGGAGTGGGGGGGGGTTGGGGGGGGGGGAGTGGGGGGGGTTGGGGGGGGGAGTGGGGGGGGGTTGGGGGGGGAGTGGGGGGGGGGGTTGGGGGGGGGAGTGGGGGGGGGTTGGGGGGGGGAGTGGGGGGGGGTTGGGGGGGAGGGGAGGGTTGGGGGGGGTTGGGGGGGAGGGGGGAGTGTGGGGGGGTTGGGGGGAGGGGGAGTGTGGGGGGGTTGGGGTGGGGGGTGGGGGGGGGGAGGAATGTGGGGGGGGTTGGGGGGAGTGGGAGGGTTGGGGGGAGTGGGGGAGGGTTGGGGGGAGTGGGGGGGGGGTTGGGGGGAGTGGGGAGTGGGGGGGAGGGGGGAGTGGGGGGGAGGGGGGAGGGGGGAGTGGGGGGGGAGGGGGGGGGGGGGGGAGTGGGGGGGGAGGGGGGAGTGGGGGGGGGAGGGGGGAGTGGGGGGGAGGGGGGAGTGGGGGGGGAGGGGGGAGTGGGGGGGGGAGGGGGAGTGGGGGGGGGGGAGGGGGGGGAGGTGGGGGGGGGAGGGGGGGAGTGGGGGGGGGAGGGGGGAGTGGGGGGGGGGAGGGGGGAGTGGGGGGGGGGAGGGGGGAGTGGGGGGGGGGGAGGGGGGAGTGGGGGGGGGGGGGAGGGGGGGGGGGGGGGGGGAGGGGGGAGTGGGGGGGGGAGGGGGGAGTGGGGGGGGAGGGGGGAGTGGGGGGGGAGTGGGAGGGGGAGGGGGGGAGTGGGGGGGGAGGGGGGAGTGGGGGGGGAGGGGGGAGTGGGGGGGGAGGGGGAGTGGGGGGGGGAGGGGAGGGGGGAGGGGGGAGTGGGGGGGGAGGGGGGAGTGGGGGGGGGAGGGGGGGAGTGGGGGGGGAGGGGGGAGGGGGGGTTGGGGGGAGGGGGGAGGGGTTGGGGTGGGGGGGTGGGGGTGTGGGGGGGGGTTGGGGTGGGGGGGTGGGGGTGGGGGGGGGTTGGGGTGGGGGGGGTGGGGGTGTGGGGGGGGTGGGTTGGGGGTGGGGGGGGAGGGGGGTGGGGGGAGGGGGGAGTGTGGGGGGGGTTGGGGTGTGGGGGGGGGTTGGGGTGGGGGGGTGGGGGTGTGGGGGGGGTTTGGGTTGGGGGTGGGGGGGAGGGGGTGGGGGGGAGGGGGGGAGTGGGGGGGGTTGGGGGGGAGGGGGGAGTGTGGGGGGGTTGGGGTTGGGGTGGGGGTTGATTGAACCACATTCCCACGCCATCCCCCTCCTCATCCTCACCACCAGCTGGTGTCCGGAGACAGCGGGGAAGTGAGGCCTCTTTCTCGGCTCCTCCGCCTCCAGACTGCCCGCTCCGGCTCCATCTTCCTCTTACACTTCCCCCGCTTCTTCGCGACACTGAGGAACTCCGAGTCTTTATCTTTGACTGGGTTTGGGCCTGAGCCCGGCTCCCGATCTGTCTCCATGTCCCGAACAGCCAGCTCGGCCGCCATGACAGCTGCTCCTGAAAGACCCCGGCCGAGGGCTGCCCGCACCACTCGCCTGATTCCTTTCCCATTGCCGCGAATAGACCGTATTCAGCGTGACGTCATTGCAGTCAAGGCCCCTCTGGCACGTGCTGTCTGCACCACGTGTACCCTAAAGGCTCCATAAGGCCGTAAGAAATAAGAATAGGAATGGACGTTCGGCCCCTCAAGCCTGTACTACTATTCAGTTACATCATGGCACATCCAACATTCCTCACGTCTACGTTCCGCCCTTTCTCCGTAAACAGTGATTTCCCGACTGATGAAGAATCCACCTATCTCGGCCCTAAATATACACAATGACTCTGCCCCCATATCTCTCTGAGGCAAGGAGTTCCAAAGACTCACAAGCCTCTGAGTGAAGAAATTTTTCCTCATTTGTCTTAACTTGGCATTTCTTTATTCTGCAGATGACGGGATTGGGGCGAATTGAGGAGGTGTGGGAAGTAGAATAGTTGAGGGAGAGTGATGGGGCAGGGCAGACGAAGGAACTGGGGAAGATGGTGGGATTGGGAGGTAGATGAGGGAGATGGGGCATAAGAAAGGGGTGGGAGTAGTGCAGATGAGGCATGGGGAGCAGATTAGGGAGTTGGACTGATGACAGTGGGGTGATGAGGGAATGATCTGGTCCTGCACTTTCCAGTGAGGAGAAACATCCTCCCAGCATTTACCCTGTCAAGGTCATTATGAATCGCATATGTTTCAAGGGACCACCTCCTATTCTTCTAAACTGAATGAGTAGAGTCTCAAGCTGTTTAGCATTTGTTCATCAGCAATCTCTCTATTTCGGGTAACATCTTAGCAAAATTTCTCTGAACTTCTCTGTAGCCATTAGTCCAACTATACATCTGTCCTTATGCTGCACTATCAATCAGAAAATATAAACACTGATTACCAAATTGGATGATAATTCTTCGTCAGATAAAAAGACTGTTCATTCAGTCAAATATCACTTCACCTAAATTTATATGTTTTTATGTCTGCTAAAGAGAAAATAAAATCACAAATAAATCTAAAATAGTGTTTCCATGATTGTTTGATACTGCAGAATTTAAACATTGATCTATAATAGGCATAACGTATTTTGATTTGATTTGATTTATTGTCACATGTACCTCAGTACAGTGAAAAGCTTTGTTTGCAAGAAGTACAGGCAGATCATAGTAAGCAAGGACATACAGATCATAGGATGCTTCAACAGAGTGAAGCATAGAGGTTACTCTGCACAGGAGGTGTGTGAAGTAAGGTCAACATTAACAAGATCAACATTATTTGAAGATAGAGAGTCCATTCGTCAGCCGAATAACAGCAGGGAAGAAGCTATCCTTGAACCATTTGGTGCATGTTTTCTGCCTGATGGAAGAGGTTGTAGAAGAACATTACCTGGGGTGGGAGGGAACTTTGATGATGGTGGCAGCATTTGTGTGGCAGCGTGAAATATAAACAGAGTTCATTGATGAAAGATTGACTTCTATGATGGCGTGGGCTGTGCACACAACCTTTTGCAGTTTCTTACAATCCTGGAAGAGCAGTTGCTGTACCAAGCCATTATGTACTCAGACATTTTTGTCTCTATGGTGCATCTGTAAACGTTGGTGATGGTCCTTATGGACAATGCTGAATTTGCTGAGCTGCCGAGGAAGAAGAGGCCTTCTTGACTATCACATCTATGTGGGAAATCGAGGACAGGTTGTTCAGTAATTGTCACTCCAAGGAACTTGACACTTTCAACCCTCTCAACTGCTGCTCCATTGATGTAGATAGAGGCTTGTTCACCTCCTTTCTTCCTGAAGTCAATGATCAGTTCTTTTATTTTGCAGACATTGAGAGTTGTTGTTGTCATTGCACCATGCCACCAAGCCCTGCATTTCCTTCCTGTTTTTTGACTCATCATTGTTTGATATCTGTGCAGCCATGGTGGTGTCATCAACAAACGTGTAGATGGCATTGATTTGAAATTTGGCAACACGGTCATGGGTGTAGAGGGAGTACAGGAGGGGCCTGAGAATGCATTCTTGGGATGCTCCAGTGTTGAGGGTTATTGTGGAGGAAGTGTGGTTGTCCATCTTCAGGAAGCTCAGGATCCAGTTGTGGAGGGTGGAGCCAACACCTAGTTGTCGGAAATTTGAGATCAGTCCAGAGGGGCTAATTGGGTTGAAGGCAGAGCTGTAATCAATAAGCAGGAGACTGATGTAGGTGTCCTTGTTGTCCAGATGTTCCGGGGATGAGTGCAGGGCAAGGGAAATAGGATCTGTTGTGGACCTGTTACATCAGTTGGCAATTGTGGGGTTCGAGGCTTGAGTTAATGTGGGCCATGACCAGCCTCTCAAAGCACTTCATGATTATGAAGCAGTAGTCATTAAGGCATGTTGCATGTGCTTTCTGAGGTACTGGAATGATGGTGGTCTTCTTGAAGCAGATGGCAACTTCGACTTGTAGGAGGGTGTCACTGAATACCTCCAAAAGCAGGTCCAAACAGGATTTAAGTGCACAGCCAGGGACTCTGTTCGGGCCTGTCACTTTTACCTTGTACTGATCAGGACTAAAATATCACAACAACAAATTTGGAAAAGGAATGCCAATTTATATGGCATGAACAAAGGGTGTTCATATGTTGGGCCATGGTTGGCACAGAGATGCAGCAGAAACTGATAACTGTTAATCCTAGTTACTCGAATAACCACAAATCAGACATGTACATTTGGATTGGTCAGGATATTGAGAAACGCAGAGAGCAGTGGCAATTTCTATAACACTTTTTTTCAATGAGAAAGCTGCAAATAAAGGATAGATTATTTTTGTACACTAAGAACAGTGTCCTTTGTGTTAATATGTTATTTCTGCATTAGCATACACAAATAGAGTAATACAATCATAGAGATGTACAGCACGGAAACAGACCCCTCGGTCCAACTCGTCCATGCCGACCAGATATCCCAACCCAATCTAGTCCAACCTGCCAGCACCTGGCCCATGTCCCACCAAACCCTTCCTCTCATATACCCACTCAAATGCCTCTTAAATGTTGTAATTGTACCAGCCTCCAGCACTTCCTCTGGCAGCTCATTCCATACATGTACCATCCTCTGTGTGAAAAAGTTGCCTCTTAGGTCCCTTTATATCTTTCTCCTCTCTCCTCTCATTCTGGACTCCCCCACCCCAGGGAAAATACTTTGTCTATTTATCCTATCCATGCCCCTCATGATTTTGTAAACCTCTATAAGGTTACCCCTCAGCCTCCGATGCTCCAGGGAAAACAGCCCCAGCCTATTCAACCTCTCCCAATAGCTTAAATCCTCCAACCGTGGCGACATCCTTGAAAATCTTTTCTGAACCCTTTCAAGTTTCACAACATCTTTCCGATAGGAAGGAGACCAGAATTGCATGCAATATTCCAACAGTGGCCTAACCAATGTCCTGTACAGCCACAACATGACCTCCCAACTCCTGTACTCAATACTCTGACCAATAAAGGAAAGCATACCAAACACCTTCTTCACTATCCTATCTACCTGTATCCTGTCTATACCTGACATATGCTTCCTTCTTTTTCTTAACCAAACCCTCAATTTCTTTAGTCATCCAGTATTCCCTATACCTACCAACCTATCCTTTTACCCTAACTGGAATATACTGTCTCTGGACTCTCGTTATCTCATTTCTAAAGGCTTCCCATTTTCCAGCCATCACTTTACCTGCGAAATCTGCCCCCAATTAGCGTTTGAAAGCTCTTGCCTAATGCCATCAAAATTGGCCTTTGTCCAATTTAGAACTTCAACTTTTAGATCTGGTCTATCCTTTTCCATCACTATTTTAAAACTAATAGAATTATGGTTGCTGGCCCCAAAGTGCTCCCCCACTGACACCTCAGTCACCTGCCCTGCCTTATTTCCCAAGAGTAGGTCAAGTTTTGAAACTTCTCTAGTAGGTTCAACCACATACTGAATTGTCTTGTTCACACTTAACAAATTTTTCTCCATCTAAACCCTTAACCCTATGGCAGTCCCAGTCTATGTTTGGAAAGTTAAAATCCCCTACCATAACCACCCTATTATTCTTACGGATAACAGAGATCTCCTTACAAATTTGTTTCTCAATTTCTCTCTGACTATTAGGGGGTCTATAATACAATCCCAATAAGGTGATCATCCCTTTCTTATTTCTCAGTTTCACCCAAATAACTTCCCTGGATGTATTTCTGGGAATATCCTCCCTCAGTACAGCTGTAATGCTATCCCTTATCAAAAACGCCACTCCCCCTCCTCCTCTTGCCACTCTTTCTGTCCTTCCTGTCACATTTGTATCCTGGAACATTAAGCTGCCAGTCCTGTCCATCCCTGAGCCATGTTTCTGTAATTGCTATGATATGCCAGTCCCATGTTCCTAACCATGCCCTGAGTCATTTGTTAGGCCCCTTGCATTGAAATAAATACAGTTTAATTTATTAGTCCTACCTTGTTCTCTGCTTTGTCCCTGCCTGCCCTGACTGTTTGACTCGCTTCTTTTCTCAACTGTACAAGTCTCAGATTGATCTCTTTCCTCACTATCTCCCTGGGTCCCACCACACCACCTTACTAGGTTAAATTCTCCTGGGCAGCTCTCGCAAACCTCCCTGCCAGTATATAAGTTCTCTTCCAATTTAGGTGCAATCTGTCCTTCTTGTACATGTCACTTCTATCCCAAAAGAGATTCCAATGATATAAAGATGTGAATCCTCCTCCTCCTATACACCAGCTCTTCAGCCATGCATTCATCTGCTCTATCCTCGTATTCCTGCCCTCAGTAGCTCGTAGCATTAGGAGTAATCCAGATATTACTACTCTCGTGTACGTCCTTTTCAAATTCCTGCCTAACTCTCTGTAATCTCCCTTCACAATCTCGATCTTTTCCCTTCCTGTGTTGTTGTTTCCAAAGTGTACAATTACCTCCTATTGGCCCCTCTCCTGCTTGAGAACATTCTGCACCCTATCTGAGACATCCTTAATTCTGGCACCAGGGAAGCAACACGCCATTCTGATTTTTTGCTGCTGGCCACAGAAACATCTGTCTGGACCTCGAACTAAAGAGTCCCCTAACACAATTGATCTCTTGGAACCCGTCATACCCCTCATTGCATTAGAGCTAATCCCAATACCAGAAACTTGGCTATTCATGCTACCTGAGAATCCATCACCCCCTACATTTTCCAAAACAGCATACTTGTTTGAAATTGGGATAGCCAAGGAAGATTCCTGCACTACCTGCCTACCTCTCTTACCTTTCCTGTAGTTAATCCATCTATGTGACTGTATCTGCGACTTTTCCTCCTTCCTATAACTGCCATCCATCACATCCCATTGCTCTTGCAAATTCCTCATTGCCTCTAACTGTCTTCCCAACTGATCCATTTAATCTGATAGGATTCGCAACCAATGGCATTTATTGCAGATATAATCCTCAGTAAAACTTAAAGTCTCCCTAAATTCCCACATCTGACAAGAAGAACATATCACTGTACTAAGGGCCATTTTTGCAACTCTACTAAACAGGTACATAGGCTAGAAGCTAGATCAAAAGAGAAAGAGTGGCAGACAAATGAGGAAATATTTCAGAATACATAGAATATATTCCTACTACAAAGGAAAGCTCTACAGGGAGGACTCACCATTGAGGTTAACAAAGAAGTATGTTAACTTCCATGGAGAAAGTGAGGTCTGCAGATGCTGGAGATCAGAGCTGAAAATTGTTTGCTGGAAAAGCGCAGCAGGTCAGGCAGCATCCAGGGAACAGGAGAATCGACGTTTCGGGCATAAGCCCTTCTTCAGGAATGAGGATTCCTGAAGAAGGGCTTATGCCCGAAACGTCGATTCTCCTGATCCCCGGATGCTGCCTGACCTGCTGCGCTTTTCCAGCAACACATTTTCAGCTCTGTTAACTTCCATGGTGCCACTAGAGTGGCTCAGTGGTGAGCAAAGTTGCCTTACAACACCAGGGATCCGGGTTCAACTGCAGCCTCGGGTGACTGTCGATATGGAGTTTGCATGTTCTCCCCATGTTTGTGTGGGTTTCTGTCGGGTGCTCCGATTTCCTTCCACAGTCCAAAGATTAGGTGGATTGGACATGCTAAATTACCCATAGTGTCCAGGGATGTGTGGATAAGGTTTATTAGCCATGGGAAATGCATGGTTATAGGAAAAGAGTAGGAGGATGGGTCTGGGTGGGATGGCGGACAGGTAAGATTATTATTCAAAAAATAAAAAGAATGGCAAAGAATGCATGAACCAGGAGGAAGAAGTTGGGAGTATCTGCAATTTTAGAAAAAGATTATAGCAGAGAGGTATCAGAAAGTATTTTAACTCAAACCTGTACAAAGTAATAAAATAATTAACTAAGCAGAGATAGCTGGTCAGGTGGTGTGCTGTAGCTGTATGATGTGGGAGCTGGCTGATCCCATTGTGAATGGCAGTGACCCCCATCTGCAGCAAGTGTTGGTTGCTGGAAGAACTCCGGCTCAGAGTTGATGATCTGCAATCTGAGCTTCAAAAACTGTGGCACATCTGGGAGGGGGGAGTTACCTGGACGCTTTGTTTCAGGAGGCAGTCACATCTGGGAGATTAAGTAATTCACATTCAGTTAGTGATCAGGGACATCAGAATGTGACTGTAAGTGAGGCAGGTAGGGGGAACCTGAGTTCAGGAGCCTCAGCCCTTGACCTTGTCCAACAGGTATGAGATTCTTGCTCCCTGTTCGGATGAGGAAAAGGGCTGTGGACAGGACGAGCCAACTGACAAGGCACCATGGTGCAGAAGGCCATTCAAGAGGGGGGAGCAAAAAGACAAGTAGTGGTTATAGGGGATTCTATAATTAGGGGGACAGATAGTATCCTTTGCAAGCCGGATCGGGAGTCTCGCATGGTGTGTTGCCTGCCCGGTGCCAGGGTTCGGGACATCTCTGACCGGCTTGAAAGGATATTGGAGCGGGAGGGGGAGGATCCAGTTGTTATGGTCCACGTTGGGACTAACAACATAGGCAAAGTTAGGGTGGAGGACCTGTTTGGGGATTATCGAGCACTAGGAAGGAAATTGAAGTACATATGCTCAAGGGTCATAATCTCCGGATTACTGCCCTAGCCAATTGGCATAGGGATAAGAAAATTAGGGAAGTAAACACGTGGCTAAGGGATTGGTATGGGAAAGAGGGATTCCACTTCATGGGGTATTGGCATCAGCTTTGGAACCGGGGGGGATCTGTACCGTTGGGACGGTCTCCACCTGAACCGATCAGGTACCAATGTTCTAGCGAAGAGAATAAATAGGGTGGTCAGTAGGACTTTAAACTTCTGAGTTGGGGGGGAAAGGAATGTGAAAGCAACAGGGAGTATGGCGTTAAATGGAAAGATAAGCGGCAGGATAGCATATGTGCAGTCAGATTTAAACTTGAGACAGATTGGGAATGCAGCAAAAAGGAAGGATAACTTAGGACATCTTATGACTTCCAATATCTCTAATGATAAGAAAGTTAGCATTAAGGCACTTTACCTGAATGCTCGTAGCATTCGTAACAAAGCAGACGAACTAGTGGCACAGATCATCGTGAATGATTATGATGTGGTAGGCATCACAGAGACGTGGTTTCAAGGGAGTCAGGACTGGCAGTTAAACATCCAAGGGTTATCAACTTATCAAAAAGACAGGGAGGTGGGCAGGGGGGCGGGGCTGCCTTGTTAGTTAAGAACAAAATTAAATCTATGGCACTGAATGACATAGCGTCGGACGATGTGGAGTCTGTGTGGGTGGAATTGAGGAACCACAAAGGCAAAAAAACCATAGTGGGAGTTATGTACAGACCTCCTAACAGTGGTCAGGACCAGGGGCACAACATGTACCGGGAAATAGAGAAGGCATGTCAGAAAGGCAAGGTCACGGTGATCATGGGAGACTTCAATATGCAGGTGGACTGGGTAAATAATGTTGCCAGTGGATCCAAAGAAAGGGAATTCATGGAATGCTTACAGGATGGCTTTTTGGAACAGCTTGTCATGGAGCCCACAAGGGAGCAGGCTATTCTGGACCTAGTGCTATGTAATGAACCAGACTTTATAAAAAATCTTAAAGTAAGGGAACACTTAGGAAGCAGCGATCATAATATGGTAGAGTTCAGTCTGCAGTTTGAAAGAGAGAAGGCAAAATCGGATGTAATGGTGTTACAGTTAAATAAAGGTAATTATGAGGGCATGAGAGAGGAACTGACGAAAATAGACTGGAAGCAGAGCCTAGCAGGGAAGACAGTAGAGCAAAAATGGCAGGAGTTTGTGGGTAAAATTGAGGACACTGTACAGAGGTTCATCCCCAAGAAGAGAAAGATTATCCGGGGAGGGATTAGACAGCCATGGCTGACAAAGGAAGTCAGGAAATCTATCAAAGAAAAAGAGAGATCCTATAAAGTAGCCAAGAGCTCTGGGAAATCAGAAGATTGGGAAGGATACAAAAACAAACAGAAGATAACAAAGAGAGAAATAAGGAAGGAGAGGATCAAATATGAAGGTAGGCTAGCCAGTAATATTAGATATGATAGTAAAAGTTTCTTTCAATACATAAGAAACAAACGACAGGCAAGAGTAGACATTGAGCCACTTCAAACTGATGCTGGAAGCCTAGTGATGGGAGATAAGGAAATAGCAGGAGAACTTAATAAGTACTTTGCATCAGTCTTCACAGTGGAAGACATGAGTAATATCCCAATGATTAAAGGGAGTCAGGGGGCTGAGTTGAGTATGGTTGCCATTACAAAAGAGAAAGTGCTAGAAAAGCTAAAAGGTCTTAAAATTGATAAATCTCCTGGCCCTGATGGGCTACATCCTAGAGTTCTGAGGGAGGTGGCTGAGGAAATAGCGGAGGCGTTGGCTGAAATCTTTCAAATGTCACTGGAGTCAGGGAAAGTCCCGGATGATTGGAAGATCGCTGTTGTAACCCTCTTGTTCAAGAAAGGATCAAGGCAAAAGATGGAAAATTATAGGCCAATTAGCCTAACCTCGGTTGTTGGTAAAATTCTAGATTCCATCATTAATGATGAGGTTTCTAAATTCTTGGAAGAGCAGGGTCGGATTAGAACAAGTCAACATGGATTTAGTAAGGGGAGGTCGTGCCTGACAAACCTGTTGGAGTTCTTTGAAGAGGTGACAAGTAGGTTAGACCAGGGAAACCCAGTGGATGTTATCTACCTAGACTTCCAAAAGACCTTTGATAAAATGCCACACGGAAGGCTGCTGAGCAAGATGAGGGCCCATGGTGTTCGAGGTGAGCTACTGGTATGGATTGAGGATTGGCTGTCTGATAGAAGGCAGAGAGTTGGGATAAAAGGTTCTTTTTCGGAATGGCAGCCGGTGACAAGCGGTGTCCCGCAGGGTTCAGTGTTGGGGCCGCAGCTGTTCACATTATATATTAATGATCTGGATGAAGGGACTGGGGGCATTCTAGCGAAGTTTGCCGATGATACAAAGTTAGGTGGACAGGCAGGTAGTACTGAGGATGTGGGGAGGCTGCAGAAGGATCTAGACAGTTTGGAAGAGTGGTCCAGAAATGGCTGATGGAATTCAATGTGAGCAAGTGCAAGGTCTTGCACTTCGGAAAAAAGAATACAAGCATGGACTACTTTCTAAATGGTGAGAAAATTCGTAAAGCCAAAGTACAGAGGGATCTGGGAGTGCTAGTTGAGGATTCTCTAAAGGTAAACATACAGGTTGAGTCTGTGATTAAGAAAGCGAATGCAATGTTGTCAATTATCTCAAGAGGGTTGGAATATAAAAGCACTGTTGTGCTACTGAGACTTTATAAAGCTCTGGTTAGGCCCCATTTGGAGTACTGTGTCCAGTTTTGGTCCCCACCCCTCAGGAAGGACATACTGGCACTGGAGCGTGTCCAGCGGAGATTCACACGGATGATCCCTGGAATGGTAAATCTAACATATTAGCAACGGCTGAGGATCCTGAGATTGTATTCATTGGAGTTTAGAAGATTAAGGGGAGATCTAATAGAAACTTACAAGATAATACATGGCTTGGAGAGGGTGGATGCTAGGAAATTGTTTCCTTTAGGCAAGGAGACTAGGACCCGTGGACACAGCCTTAGAATTAGAGGGGGTAAATTCAGAACAGAAATGCGGAGACATTTCTTCAGCCAGAGAGTGGTGGGCCTGTGGAACTCATTGCCACAGAGTGCAGTGGAGGCTGGGACGCTAAATGTCTCCAAGACAGAAATTGATAAATTCTTGATGTCACAAGGAATTAAGGTCTACGGGGAGAATGCGGGTAAGTGGAGTTGAAATGCCCATCAGCCACGATTGAATGGTGGAGTGGACTCGATGGGTCGAATGGCCTTACTTCCGCTCCTATGTCTTATGGTCTTCTAGTATGAGATGAAGCTACCTAGAATCCCACAAAAAGATAGCGAGAAGTTCCACAGGTGTCTAAAAAGCAAATGAGTAAGTAAAATGACAGCTAAATAAGTGTCATATCAGACTCAGAATATTAACTCTCTCCTCAAAGCTGCTGCCTGACTTAAATACAAACTGAAAGAACCGTGGATGCTGTAAATCAGAACCAAAAATAGAAATTGCTGGAAAAGCTCAGCAAGTCTGGCAGCAATCAGAGTTAATGTTTTGGGTCCAGTGACCCTTCCTCAGAACCTGAGGAGTTACTCCAAAATTTCCATTTTTATTTCAGATTTCCAGCTTCTCCAGTATTTTGCTTTTATTTAAGTAAAATAAGCCTAGACCCTCTAGAGAATAAATATATAAGGACATGTTGGATGAAAGGAACAAGTAGAGTGCTTGTCTTCACTATAGAAGTTACCAAAAAAATCCCAATAATAGCTCTTAATCAGGAGGTTGAAGAGAGAAAGGAATATAATGGAATTACCATCACCAGGTAAATGGTATGAAGCAAACTGATGGAAGGTGTGGGCTGACAAGTCCTTAGGTCCAGAAGAACTTCATTTTAGGGTCTTAAATGAAATCGCTGATGAGATAGTAAATGTGATGGTGACAATTTTCCAAAATTCTCTTAATTTAGGAAAAGTTCAAATGAACTCACAGTAGAAAATATCTAATCAAAGAGGGTGCGAGGCAGAATGGACTTGAAGCGTTAACTCTGTTTCTCTCTTCACAAAACGCTGCCAAAATTGCTGAGTTTTTCCAGCACTTTCTGCTTTTATTGCTGGAGGTCGATTTGCAATTTCTGGAAACTCCAGGCTAACCTTGGTGGCGTGGCAGCCTTTACAAATGGAAAAGTGTGGTGCTGGAAAAGCACAGTCGCATAGTGTGGTGTGAGAAAAGCACAGCCGGTCAGGCAGCGTCCCGAGGTATCCATCCGGAACTCCTGCTCCTCGGATGCTGCCTGACCTGCTGTGCTTTTCCAGCAACACACTATCCAACTCTGAACAACTGCAGTCCTCACTTTCCCTTCTAGCCCTTACGAATGGGTGAGTTGAGAGCAGTGGAGTGGAAAGGGGACGAAGGAAATTTGTCCTCTCTCCACTAATGCTGCGATCTCCAGCATTTGCTGTTTTCAAGTACAGAACAGCTGGCCCGAATGGCTTCGCCCACGTGGTTTGAGTGCTCGGATACAGGCAGCTCGGGTAATTGCGCCTGCGCTGAGGGGGCAACGGCCGTCAGCCCGACGGCACCTGCGCCTGCGCTGTCAGCCCCCGGCCGTCAGCCCGACGGGCACCTGCGCTGCCAGCCCCCGGCCGTCCGAGCGACGGCAATCGCGCCTGCGCTGTCAGCTCCCGGCAGTGAGCCCGCGGGCACCTGCGCCTGCGCTGTCAGCCCCCGGCCGTCAGCCCGACGGCAACCGCGCCTGCGCCGTTGACGGAGACTGTGGACGCCATGAGTTCGGCGCTGGAGAAGCCGCAGATCATCGCCCACATCCAGAAATCGCTCAATTACACCGTGTTCGATTGCAAATGGATCCCCTGCAGCGCCAAGTTCGTCTGTATGGGCAACTTTCCCCGTGGCACCGGCGTGCTGCAGGTCTACGAGGTGTCGCACGGGGAGTTGGTGCTGGTCAAGGAGGTCGGTGGTCAGTCAGGAAAGACCAAGGCTTCGGGCCTAGACCCTGTTGCCTGGTTACTGGCCCGAGGTTGCTATGGTGACGGGGGTAACTTTGCAAACGCGAGATTTCTTAATAAGTACTTTTTAACAACAAATAAGAGAAGGCGCAGTTGTTGGGTTGGTTTTGTACCAAGTTGGTTTAATCTGATGCTCCATTTCTGTCTCCAACCCCCTTTTCAGACATATGTTCAAATAAATCATTAATGCGATGGGCTGAATGGCCTCCTCCCGTCTTGTTTCTGTCCGATTCTATTGTATTAACAATGTATACAGTGGTCATTCAGTCCATCCAGTTCATGTTGATGTTTATGCTGTGCAGGTCCAGCTCCTCATTGTTTCACTCCATCAGTTTCCTTCCATTACTGCTGTCAGGTGTGGTTTAGCAGGTAGAAGACTCACCTCTGAATTGTGTTTAAATTCCACTCCACAGCTTACAAACAAAAATCAAAGCTGACATTCCAGGGCAATACTGAGGGAGAACTGCACTGTTAGAGCTGTTGTCTTTTGCATGAAACATCAAACTGACACTACCTGCCCAATTAGGTGGATGCAGAAGATCCCAAGACAATATTTTGAAGACTTTTATCTAAGATTACAAAGACATCTTGATCAATTGGGTCAGTAAGCTGAAAAGTGGTAGATGGAATTTAATTTGGCTAAATGTGAGGATTGCATTTTGGTAAATGTTGCTGCCTATTCTACTCATAGGATAGTAATGTGACAAAAGGTTTAAGGTGACAATTCTCTCTCCTCTCCATTTCTCTCTCGAAATGTTGATGCTGTTTCTGTCTCTGCAGAAGCTCCCAGACCTGCTGGGTTTTCCCAACACTTTGTGTAGTTTGTTGGAGCACATGGGATTGGGATAATATATGGTTGTAAATTGAGAACTGTCTAGCAATCAGAAAACAGAGGAATTAGTGGTTAATGCTCCAATGGCAGCCTGTCAGTAGTGCAGTACTGCACTGATCAGTTCTAGGATCACAGCAGTTCACAATCTGTAAATGATTTGGATGAGGGGTCTAAATGTAATATTTCTAGATTTGCTGATGTCACTAAACCAGGTGGGAATATAAGTTGTGAGGAGAATGCAGGAGGGTTTCAAGAAGACTTGGGCAGGTTAAGTGAAGGGTCTAGAACATGGCAGATGGAATATACTGTGAATAAGTATAAAGTTATGAATTATTGTTAAAAAAAAAGTAGAAAAATGCAATTCCTGTTAAATGTGAGAGGATGGGAAGTGTACCCAAAAGCACCCAGGTATTTTAGTTGCTGCAGGTACAGTAAACAATAAAGAAGTTGAATGGTATGTTGGCGTTCATTGCAAGGGGATTGAATATTATGTAAAAGTTCTTGCTGTAATTGTATATAGCCTTGGTGAGCCCACATCTACTACAGTATTATGTTAAGTTTAGATCACTTTAACTAAGAGAAAATAGAAACATTTCAAAAAGAGCAGAAACAGGCCATTCAGCCCTTTGGACCTGCTCTGCCACTCATTATGATCGTGCTGATGATCTGACTCATTAGCCTGTACCTATTTTTCCTCCATATCCTTTGAATCCTTTAGCCACATGCAACTTCTTGAAATCGTACAATGTTTTGACCTCGACTGCTTTCTGTGGTAGTAAATTCCGCAGGGTCACCACATCTTGGGTGAAGACATTTCTCCATATGTTGGTGCAAATTGATTTACTTGGTATCCTTAGACTGTGACCTTGGTTCTAACTCCCCTGCCATCAGGAACTTTGTTCTTGCGTCGATGCTGTCTTCAGTGAGTATACTTGCCATAGAGACAAGAGATAGTTTTGCAAACTGAGAGATTGCAGAATCAGTGCCTTTATTCTCTTGAATTTCAAAGAATGAGAGATGGTCTAATTGAAATTTATCAAATTTTGATAAGCTGAATGAGGACAAGATGTTTCTGACTAAGCTGGTAAGTCTAGCATCAAGGGATATAATCTTAAACCAAAGATTAGGAAATTTATGACTAGGTGAGGAGGGACTATTTCACTCAAGGTGGTGAATCTTTGGAATTCTGTACTCCAAAATGCTCTGGGGGGGGTGGGGGGGGGGGCAATCCTTGAGTATGTCAAGATGGGAATAGGAATAGCACAAGGACATGGCATTAAGGTAGAGGATCAGCCATGATCTAATTGAATGATAGAGTAGCCACAATGGGCTGAATGACCTATTCCTTGCTGAAATTCTTCTTGTAATTCAGAATTTAGCTCACTGCCTGCTGATTTTCATAATTTGAAAATAAATTTCTTTTCAGATAGAAAAATCAAAACCTTTTAAATGCGGTACCTTTGGAGCCACCTCTTTACAACAGAGGTACCTGTCAACTGGGGACTTTGATGGAAACCTGCACATGTGGTATGTAGTCAAAACATTGAGAAGCTACTGTTGTAGAAATTGTAGTCTTGAAGCTGTGATGGGAGTTGATCTGTTCTTAATGGAAGAATTATTGTTGTGAAGACAGTTGAACAGATAAGTAGGATGGTCATTTTTGAACGTATCATGGCATCTCGTAGGTCCTTTTAGCAAGGTTTATGTGGCTTCTAAATTTTCTGATGAAAGATGTTTGACTAAATGAAGGGTGGAATTTTCAAACCTGGTTTATTACTAATTCATGGATTAAATTGATAATTCCCATTTAACAAATTATGGTTGCATAAGTAATTTTCATGGTGTTGATTAGGATGAGAGTGGAATCCTTTTCAAAAACTGCTACACCTTTTCGATCATTCCATATAGTGGTGACAGTAGAACTGTTTCATATATTTTTCTTCATATGAGCGCTGATCATGCGCTTACCTGGAATACTCCTCAGAATTTTAAAATAGTAAATGCTTTTGTATTTTCTGTTCCATAAAATAGTGTTCTATTTTCCTCCTTCCTCACCACTACCCTGTATTTGCCAGGGCTTAAATGGTTAAATTATAAAGTCTCGCTGCATGCACTTGGGTTGTATTCCCCTGAATTTGGAAGGTTCAGGGAGTGACCTCACCAGAATGATCTAGAAGTCATTGGTTGACCCCGTTAATTTGTTTGAGCAGGTTCTTGTAAAACATTTTACGATGGTATAAGTGTTATGTAAATGCAAATTGTTATGTAGCACATTTTAACAGAGTATGATCTCTTAGACTTCACAGGACCATAATAAAGACGTGGTGTAGGATGGGATTTTAACATGACTAAAGGATTAATTAGCTAGCAAGACGCAGAGAGCAGGGATGCATGCATCGTTTTGCAAGGTGTATACAGTGGAATTCTGCAAGGATCAGTGTTGACACTTAAATTATCTACAAAGTATGTCAAAGCCTTGGATGTTGGGACCAAATGTATTCTAGCTAAATTTGGTTTTGAAACAAAGGCAAGAAAGAGTGCAAGTTGTGAAGATGCTCCTTCGACAGCACCTTTCCTCTTGAAGGATAACTGCAGATACATGGGAACATCACACCTGCACCCACTCCTTGCCACTTACCATCCTGACTAAGAATTATATCACTGTTCCCTTGTGGTTGCTAGGTTAAAATCTTGGAACTCACTTCCTAATGGCTTTGTGTCTCTCCCTATGTTAAATGGATTACAGAGGTGCAAGAAAGCTGCTTACTACCACTGTCTTGAGGACAGCTAGGGATGGACAAAAATGCTGCCTGTGCCAGCAATGCCCAGGTCCCACGAGTCAATAAAGAAAAGAGTTCATATAGTCTAGTGATATAGATCAAGCGATATAGACAGATTAAGTGAGTAGGCAAAAATTTGGCACAAGGAGTACAATGTAGGAAAATGTGAATTTGTCCATTTTGGCAGGAAGAATAGGAAAATAGTATACTATTTAAATAGAGGGAGAGATGGCAGAACTCTGTGCTACAGAGGCAGCTGGATATCTTGGTACATGAGTCACAATAGGTTAATCTTCAGTACAGCAAGTGATTAGGAAGGCAGATGGAATGTTGTTGCTTATTGTGAAGGGAATAGAATATAAAAGTTGGGAAAGTTTAGTGCAGTCATCCAGGACCTAAATGAGACTGCATTGGGATTAAAGTTTTAGCCTCCTGATTTGCAAAAGAATAAAGTTGTATTAGAAGCAGTTCAGAGAAGGTTCTCTCAACTTATTCTGAAGGTGAAGAATTATGAACAGGATTGGAGTCTATATGAATAAAAGGTAATTTATTGAAACATAACATTCTGAGGAATTTGGTAGGGTAAATATTAAGAGGATTTTTCCTCTCGTGTAGGAGAATAGGACTAAGAGAGAGAATTTATGAATATTCAAAGGTGAAGAGAAATCATTAATCGCTTCCTCAGAAAGCAATGGAGGTTGAGTCACAGACTTTATTCAAAGATTTTAGAAAGACAAATGAGTTGAGGATAATGGTGAACAGACAGGAACCATAACCAAATCAGTCATGCTCTTATCGAATGGAATGTGCTAGCTTCCTGTTTCAATTAGACAGAAATTGAGACAATCCAAAAGAAAAGTATCTGGAGGGATGATCACATGCCTGGTCAAAGAGCGAGTGTTTTTGAAGCATTACCCTAAAGGAGGAATGAGGGGTGTGCAGGTTTGGTTTCTACTCCCAAAGCCCAGGCAACTGAAGGCATGACTGCCAATGATGGAATGGAGAATATGAGTTCAACAAAAGATCAGGCTTAGGAAACAATGTTCTTAAAGGGTTGAGGGGCTGGAGGAGCTTTATAGTGTGTATAATGAGGCCACAGTGTGATTTAAACACGAGTCTGAGAATGTTACTGTGGAGTTATGTCTGGACTGGGAGCCAGGACAGAGCAAATATAAGGATGTTGGAGCCATAGCACTTGTGCGAGATTGGATACAGATGACAGCTTTGGGTGAAATGAAGGTTTAGAGGCTCGGTACAGAGATGCTATTTATTTCAGATGGAGAATCCAAACAAGTGACTATAATCTTAAAATTGGTGGCAGAACATTTAGGGTTGACATTTCGGAGTGAAAGGAGAGAACAGAAGATAATGGAGACCTGAGACTTTTTTCCTAAGCATTGTGAATATTGGATCAGTTGAAATTTTCAAGGACAAGACAGATAGTCTGATCAAGTAAGGATATTTATGGATATGGCTCAAAGACACAATATTGGAGTAGAGTTATTGATCAGTCATGACCTGCTTGAGTGCGAGAAGAGATTTGAGTATCTGAACTACTCCTGTTCCTAGATTCCTGATTAGCTGTATTTTTTTTTTAAGTTTTAGCAATAAACACACTCTTAACCTGATAACTTGTAGGAGCACTCTACCGGAGATAGGCAATAAATGCTGGCCTAGCCAGTGCCAACCACATTGCATGTTCGATTGATTGAAGAAAGATAATGTGTGCCTTTGACATTATAGTGTCTGCAGACTTGTATCTCCATTCCTGGAATGTATGCACAGAACTGAATTGAACAAGATAAAGCCATTGAGATCACAACACATACCAGAAGGCTGGGGTAACTTGTGTTACTTGTGCTATCTTAACATACAAATTTGCTAAATTCGCTTCTATCCCCAGCAACACTTGTAGGACAGTTTATCTTTAAACCAGTAATGTTTTGTTTATTTTGTTAGGCTGACTAATATTTGGCTCAGATCTTTTATCATTTTTACTTCTGTTTCTTTGGCTGAATGCATCACAAACATTTGTATCATGCAGCTTTTAACAGAGAAGAAAATGTTTGTCTCTTAGCTGCCTGTGTTTAGTTTTCTTTAACCTCAAGTCGATTAAATAACTCGCCTGATGACCTGCAAACAACCAGTTTCACAGAAGTGGGTACAACAGCAGTTTACTGCCATCATGTGACAATACTTTGACAGGAACCTGTTTTTTTAATCATTTCACTCTGAATTAATATTCTATTCCATAACTTAATGTACAATTCTATGACACACTCTGGAATCTTAATGTTAACTAACCTCATGGTGCAGTTTAAAAAGAAAATTTGTCCAGTAAGTTTTGCACTGCTTACATTTCCAGTCGCTATTTAAATTGCGTGGTGTCTTCTTATTTTTTATCATCAAGATTGGATAGACTAGATTGCAAACAACCAATGTTGGACATCACAGCAGGTCAGACAGCAAGCTAATGTTTTGACTTGCAACGTTAGAATCCATACATGTGGGGACAGGCCATTTGACCCAACAAGTCCACACCGACCCTCTGAAGAGTAACCCTCCCAGACCCATTCTCCCTACCCTATATTTACCCTTGACTAATGCACCTAACCTACACATCTCTGGACACTATGGGTAATTTAGCATGGCCAATTGACCTAGCCTGCACATCTTTGGATTGTGGGAGGAAACCAGAGCACCCAGAGGAAACCCATGCAGACACTAGGAGAATGTGCAAACTCCACCCAGATAGTTGCCCAAGGCTGGAATTGAACCGGGGTCCTGGTGCTGTGAGGCAGTAGTGCTAACCACTGAGCCACCTTGCCACCCTCTCTCCACGGTTCGCTTGCTCTCTCACCATGGATGCTGTCTGACCTGCTGTGATTTCCAGCATTGATTGTTTTCAGTACAGATTCCAGAACCTGTAGTAATTTGTTCCTACACTTTGGATAGGCTAGAGTCGTTTCCCTTGGAGCAGTGAAGTTTGAGAGTGGGCATGATAGAGTTGTAAAAGGAAAGGTGGATTGCAAGACACTTTTTCCACTAGTAGATAGTTCAATAACAGGGGGTGAAGATTTAAGTTAAGAAGTGGAAGACTGAGTGGAAAGTTGAGGACATTTTACATCTGGAGGGTGGTGGGAATCTGCAACTCACTGCTTGAAAGCATGGTGAGTCAAAGCTTTTTTCTAATGTTTTAAGCAGTATTTAGTATTCACTTGCATTTCCATTGCGATCTTTATGAAGTATTGTCTGTGCTGTAAATGACTTTGAGCCTGTGTTGCCAGTAGCTGCAATGTCATTGCACTTTGCCAGATTTATTTTCCAGTGATCTTATGAGCGTTTCTCTCCTTTCTCATCCTCTTTACCTAGGAATCTGGAGGCTCCGGAAATGCCTGTCTATTCTGTAAAAGCGCACAAGGAGATCATAAACAGCATTGATGGTGTAGGAGGCCTGGGAGTTGGGGAAGGAGCTCCAGAATTGGTTACTGGCAGCAGAGATGGTAAATTTCATTCTTGCTCTTGCAACTGTCACCTGCTTTTTTCTGTTGAGATGTGCAATGATTAAACCTGTTGAAATGTTTATTTCACTGGTTGACCGTGGAAGTCTCTCCAGTGTTGTGAACAGCTAGAACTTTCGTGACTGTTATTGTCGAATCATTAGATATGCGTGCCCTATATATTGTGAAACAGAGGAATGCAGACCAGCCATCATTAATCTTCTAGTTGGTGTATTTCAACTTCCTTCCCAGCTTTATTATCAAGCCAGCATTTGCTTGCTTAGAGTTTGTTTGTGGGACATGGGTTTCTCTGGCTTGACCATCCTTATTTGTTAACTCCTGTTGTCCTGGAGTGAATGGTGCTGAGCTGCCTCCTTGAACCACTATCTTGCCATGTTGGGTAGCTACACCCACAGTGCTGTTAGGAAAGGAGTTTCTGGATCTTAGCTGGAAATGTGTTGCTGGAAAAGCGCAGCAGGTCAGACAGCATCCAGGGAACAGGAGAATCGACGTTTCGGGCATAAGCCCTTCTTCAGGAATTCCTGAAGAAGGGCTTATGCCCGAAACGTCGATTCTCCTGTTCCCTGGATGCTGTCTGACCTGCTGCGCTTTTCCAGCAACACATTTCCAGCTCTGATCTCCAGCATCTGCAGACCTCACTTTCTCCTCAAAGGTTTCTGGATTTTAGTTAAGCGACAGTGAGGAGTGGCAATATAATTCCAAATCAGGATGGTGAGTGGCTGGTGGAACTTGTAGGTGGTGGTGTTTCCATGTATCTGCTACACTAGGTGGTAGTGGTCACGGCTTTGGAAGGTGCTGCTGTAGTTGTGCATTTCTGCTGGAGTATTTGGAATTTTCTACCAGGGACATGCTGTTGCCAACACTTCCCAACAAACCATCTGAAAAGATGCAACTCCTCACACTTGCAAGAAATTTGGGTGGCACGGTGGCTCAGTGGTTAGCACTGCTGCCTCACAGCACCAGGGACCTGGATTTGATTCCAGCCTCAGGCATCTGTCTGTGTGGAGATTGCACATACTCCCCGTGTCAGTGTGGGTTTCCGCCCGGTGCTCCAGTTTCCTCCCACAGTCCAAAGATGTGCAGGTTATGTGAATTTGCCATGAAATTACCCATAATGTCCAGGGATGTGCAGGCTAGGTGAGTTAGCCATGGGAATTGCAAGGTTACAGGGATAGGGAAGGGGGTGGGTCTAGATGGATGCTCTTTGGAGGGTCAGTGTGGACCGTTGGGCTGAATTGCCTGCATCCACACTGCAATTCTATGAAACCACTTGAAACAAATGTGATCAGTTAATTTTTAGACAGTGTCTGAGATTGTAGTTAGCATACTTTTCAGAGAATAAAATCAGAGACGCAGATGTCAGTGAGAAGTGAATTAAGTTGGATTTGTCCCATAAAGGTCTTATATATTGCTGAGTTTTCACTGTAAACGACTTTGAACTTTTGTGTTTATGTATTACCCCATGCAAATGTGATCATGTAGATTGTGTTTTCGAAAGGAATGGTGAAAGTCTGGGACCCAAGGCAAAAAGACACTCCTGTGGCAAACATGCAGCCTGCAGACGGAGATACCAGGAGGGATTGCTGGACCGTGGCATTTGGTATGTTGTAAATATAGTTTTTATGTTGAAATTATCTGTAATGTTTAATAACTACACAAGCAAACAGAATACTATATGAATGAATATTTTACAATGATATTCTTTCTATTAAAAATGCTTTGTATGGGGGTTAAACTGACAATCATGGGAACAACGAAAGTAAAAATGTTTGTTTCTTGATATGCCTTGACTAAATGATGTGGTCATCCACTTTAGAGTTTGACGATAAATTTGGTTTTGACTGGATATAGCGGATGTTATATTTGTTCTCTCTGCTTGACTTACATTTCAAGCACTTTGAACATAAAAACGACATTTAGCCACATTAGAACTATTTTTTTATTTTGATAATTAAGCACAACTTGACAAATCATGGAAGGAAAACAAAGTTTTGGAGAAACTCAGCAAACTTGGAGAGAAAACAGAGTTAACGTTTTGAGTCCATTTTGACTCTTTTTCAGAAACTAAATGGGGCTGAAAAATGATGGTTTTTGTGCAGTTGACAAAGTGGGAGGGGATTGAATGGAACATACCGTGGGGTTACCCAGAACAAAAGTCAAATGAAGTGCTAATGGTAGTAAAGGAGAAATCTACATGCAAGATAGGTGTTAATGACAGATGTAAATATTCAAAAATAGGTTGACTTTGAAGAGCAAAACCATTCAAAAGAGAAAATTCAGAGGAGACTCAGCAGAGAAAACATAGAGTTAACATTTTGAGTCTGATATGACCCCTATTAACATATGCTGCCAGACCTGCTGAGTTAATCCAGCATTTTCTCTTTTCGTTACATAGTTCAGCAGTCATAGTTTCCTTTTGTTTTTTTGCAAACCAGATGTGGGGAGAGAGGTTGTAATCAGAATTCATGTTCTGAAGTTATCAGATTCTTATTTTCTCCTGAAGCCTATAAGGTTTCTTACATTGGGTTTTGCTGGAGCATTGCACTAGGGCCGGGGACAGAAGTGTTACCACAAGAGCCAGATGATGCATTGGCAAGCGAACTACTGTATAAGGTCAACATCATTCGTTACAGACAGAGCAGAGGTGTTCTGCAAAGCAGCTGTTTTATCTGCATTGGACCTGCAGAAACCATTCCTTATGCGTGAAATGTCGACTTTCCTGCTCCTCGGATCATGCCTGACTGGCTGTACTTTTCCAGCACCACACTCTTCGACTCTGCATTTGACCTCTACTATGTAAGGAAAACCATACTGTCAGCAGCAGATACAGTAGACTAGATCAGCATGAATGTGAATAAAACTCTGCTTCATCTTGAAGATGTGCTTGGATTCTTGGACAGGGAGGTGGAGAGAAGTAAAAGACAAGTGTTACACCTTCTGCGACTCCATTAGAACTGACTTGAAGGAGTGACAGAGGGGTGTCACAGACAGGATGCTGACAAGGTAAAAGTGTGATGGGGGGGATATATTCGGTGTTGTATCTTGCTAGACATGGTGGAAGATCATCCTTTGAATGTGGAGAACGGTGGGATGGAATGTGAAGACAAAGGGTTCCTATCATTGTCCTGGGATGAAGGGGAATGGGTGATGGCAGAAGGTTGGAAAATGGGTCAGATATGTTTCAGGTCCTGTCAATTATGGTGGGAGAGAAAGAATCCTTGGTTGAGGCAAAAGGGAGATGCGTTGGATACATTTTTGTAGAAGGTATCATCAACAACACATTGATGGAGAAACTGGGAGAATGGAGTCCTTGCAGGTTGTGTGAGCAAGTGTAGTCAGGGTAACTGTGGGAGTCATTGGGTTTGTTGTGGATATCATTATTTCCATTTCTAGGGACAATGACGTCAAAGATGGAAAGGAAAGATTCAGGGAAAGACGAGGTGAAGGTGTGAGAAGGATGGCAGTTGATGACATTTTTTAAATTTGGGAAGAGAGCAAGAAGCAGCTCTGACAATGTCATTGATATACAGGAGAAAGAGATGTGGGAGGGCCCTGAGTAGGACTGGAACAAATATATTCCACAAACGTCACAAAGAAACAGCACATCACCCATACACATGCCCACAATGACACCTTTGACTTGGAGAAAATGGGACAAAGTGAGAACAAGCTGAGCCAGGTGAAGAGTACTGAGGTGGATGGTGACTATTCAGACATCTTTCCAGCCCATGGTGGAGGTGTAAAGGTATTAGATATCCATACTGAAGAGGCAGTGGCTGGGGCCACAAAAGTGGGAGTTTGAGGAACTGATGTGTAATGTCAGCAGAATCACAAATCTTAGTGGAAAGAGACAGGAAACTGTTAACTCTGTTTCTCTTGACATGGATACTGCTAGATCTGCTGAGTTTCTCCAGTATTTTGTTTTCATTTCAAATCTCAGCATCTGCAATATTCTGCATCTATTTGTCAAATCATGGATTTCATGCAACTCAATCTGCATGCAAAAGTCGAAAGCATCTATTCTGTTTGAGATTGTTTTATTCTGAGAGGCTTGGGAGGGAAATCACATCAGTTGACTTGTTTATTTTTCCCTGAACACATTCATGCGGTGGTGCCTTCATGGAAAGGTCATGCCTACAGCTCCCAGGAGCGCTGTGTGTGCGCTGGATATGACAATGGTGATATCAAGCTATTTGATCTAAGAACTATGTCGCTCCGTTGGGAAAAGAACATCAGGAATGGGGTAAGAAACAAAACTAGATTTTAAACCAGACGTAAAACCCAAAACCACCCCTCTTGCGGTGAGGAAAATGGAGGTACTTGGCAGAATGCAAAGACAGTGACACAATTGCAGTCAGATTTGAATCAAGCAATCTCCAGTTGACAATTCCATAGTAACCACTTTTCAGAATATGTTTTCTCCCTCTATTTGTTTTCTATTCCTTTAGTCTTTCTGCCTCTTATATCTTTCCTCATCTTGTTCTCAGTTGGTATCTGTTTATCAGAGACACTGCTCATGAGACAGTAAGGAGTGTCTTTTTGCCTCACCTTTCTCTTCAGTGGTAAATAGTACTCCGGGAGACCCTGCAAGTTCAGTTTCTCTCCCCAACTCTCCTTTTTGTCCCCCCAATCAAGTTAACAGGTGGGGAAGTTTGTGTTTGTGCCATTTGGGGTTTTTCAGATACAAATGTCTGGCAAGGGGTTTTAAGAGAGCATTTGGTCATGGTGGTGAATGTGGGTACAATTGCAATGCTTATTTGGATAGCTATATGAATAGGAAATGTTTGGAGGGCTATGGGCCAGGAGCAGGCAGGTGGGACTAGTTTAATTTGGGATTATGGTCTGCATGAACTGGTTAGATCCAAGGGTTCAGTTTCAGTTCTGTATGACTGAATGGCACAAAGACCTAATCTTCATTGTTTATTGGATAGTTGGGGTAGAATTATTCTGTCGCCGTGCCTGAAAATGATTAAAGTAGAGAGTTCGGCCTTGCTCTGCCAAACCAGTTTCAGCTCAGACATCAAGTCTTCTGATTCACATTCAGGGGAATGTGTTTCTAATTGCAACAAAGAAATGTTGGAACTATTCAGTAGGTCAGGCAGCATTTATAGATACAGGTCATTCTGCTATAATGCACATTTTGTTAGCGCGAATTCGTTGTAATGTGATTGAAATTGGGGACGCTGTTTCTAAAGTGTGAAATTTTAAAACGTGTTGGTCACAATGTGATTACATCGCCAACACTTTCAGCACTGTCTTAACGTGCAATTTTACTGGAATGTGGGATTGCCCAAGATTGCAACTATTGCTGTAGGGAAGAACTACCTATCAAACAGAATTGATTATATAGACCTAAACTGTTTATCTGAACTCCGTTTTCTCTCCAGGAACGGTATATGCTATTTTGTAAACTACCAGTTACTTTTCTCTTTGTTCAAATATGTCCAGGATGATGCTTGGTTTAAACGACTCTTAAGTAAAAGCAGGTAGACAGGTTATGACAGTAGACAGCCTTCTGCTTTTTGAATGTGTGTCATTGGTTTTAACTGCAATACCAAACACTCCTGGCTTTATTTTCATTATTATAGTTACCTTGGCATCAAATATCAAAGAAACTTTCAAACATTTGCCAAGAAATAAGCAGTAGCATTCCTTGTAAATTCTAAATGTGCATTTTCTCCTCATTCACTGTGGTAAAACTAATTATGCCGATGTGAGTCATGTGTAAATCCTTTTACTTTTGCTCTTAAAATGTCCTGTCTTTATAAAAATGATACATTCTCACCATTGACATTTGGGATCTTCCCTTCCTTTGCAGGTCTGTTGTGTTGAGTTTGATAGAAAAGACATCAACATGAATAAGCTGGTGGCTACTTCCTTGGAGGGGAAGTTTCATGTGTTTGACATGAGGACCCAGCACCCAACCAAAGGCTTTGCTTCAGTCAGCGAGAAGGTATTTGACTTGGAGAAAGCAGAGTTCTTGTGATTTCTGAGGGTGGATATAGAATGGTGAATCTTGGCTGAAATTTAAAGGACTTGGGTTTTTGTCTCTTTGATAACCAATTTCCTACCAGGATAGCTGAGTGGTTAAGGCATTGGACTTAAGATCAAATGGACATATGTCTGTGGGTTCAAACCTGACTCCTGGTAGCTGCATTTTAGGGTGACATGGCAGCTCAGTGGTTAGCACTGCTGCCTCTCAGCGCCAGGGACCCAGGTTTGGTTTCACCCTCGGGTGACTGTCTGTGTGGAGTTTGCACATTCTCCGCGTGTCTGTGTGGGTTTCTTCCGGGTACTCTGGTTTCCTCCCACACTCCAAAGTAGTGCAGGTTAGGTGGATTGGTCATGTTAAATTACCCACAGTATGCAGGGATCTGTAGGGTGAATTAGCCAGGAGAAATGCAGAGTGTTGCAATTGAAGGGTTGGTCTGGGTGGGATGCTGTTCGGAGGGTTGGTGTGAATTCGATGGACTGAATGACCTGCTTCCACACAATAGGGATTCAGTGATTCTGTGAAATTACACAGGCTGCAGTGGGAGTGTCCACTCAAACATAGAATGGCTGTGTCACAACTAGAGGCTGTTTGGCCCATTATGTCTGTGTCTAATCTCAGAGTGGGCAACTCACTCCCACTCTCCTGGCTTTCCCTGTAGCCTAACAATTCCATTGCTCTTCAGGTAATTCTCTGATGCCCTTACAGAAGCCACAATTAACCTGCCTTGATCACACTGTTGGTTTCCAGATCCAAGCTGCACTACACGCAGCCTTTATAACAGAAGCCAACTTGGAATCAGTCCCCTACTAAGAGCATTAGTTTGTAAAACCACCCAGTCAGTACAGTCTTTTAAGTATATCAGATTTCCAGCTGTGATAACTTTATAATAAAGAAGTATGCTGCAGTATGTTCCAGTTTATTCATGGCAACCATAAAGTAAACATTGTCTCAAAAAACAGATACCAGCTAATACAGAGACAAAAATCTTTCCCAAAAGATTAATGCATAAATGGTCCAGGAAAATTCTCAATTATGTGCAAGTAAAGCCTAACACAGTGTTATTAATTGGAAAATGAAAAATAACATTTCAGATTGGTTGTTCCAAGTGCCGCGTTCATTCTGATCAGTGCATAACTTTTGGATTTTTATGCTTTTCTTGGAGTTTATACTCTGTGTAGGTTTTTGATTTTGGAATCGTGTGAATTGGATACAGTTTGGTCACGAAAGGCCAAACAGTTCACTGCTGGAGATGTAATTTGCATTCTATTTCAGACTCAGCCAGTGATCATTGATCATCCCCAGCCCAATAGCCAGATAGATTTGGGGCCATTAAGTAGGTTTTTGGAGCTCTGTAGTAAGAACAACTCATTCGTTGTGGTTCCTGGATAAGCTGTTGACAGGTGACTGGGATTTAGTGCGAATAAGAGCAGGAGGCAGCAGAGTTTTTATTGATCTGCAGTTTTCAGAGGTCAGCCGGAAGAATGCTGGAATAAAAGGTAAAATCACCATGGTGTCAGAAGGACCATAGGGCTGCTCTCTTTCGCCTCACGTGAGGGGAGAGGAGGAGAAGGTGGGATCTTCATGGTAACCTCAGCTAGTAGGGGAAATGAGCCCACGTTGTTGGCATCATCCTGTATAACAAACCAGCTGTACAGCCAACAGAACTAACTGAACACCTCACCCTCTCACTGTTGCACGTCCACGAGGTTTGGATTTTCCTGGGAATTAAATTGAGCCTCGTTCCCTTCACCACCTCTGCCAGAACCTCTGGAGAGGACACTGAGAACCTGTCAGCAGTCTCTTGCTCAGTTCCTCTTGGCAGCAAAGGTTAGTTATGTCAGAACGAGGGGCAGCAACCAAAGGACATGGTTTCTAAGAGAATTGTTGCAAAATAATCCCTCCCGGGGATTATGTTGGTTGAGTGTTTTATTAAAGCTACAAACTGTTTTCAGCTGGAACACGCAGCCTAAAAGGACAGTGCAAGTAGATTCAGTCATTGTTACCAAGTGGACAGATAGTGGAAAATGAGAATACTTTCAGGGCTGTTGGGGACAGACCACAGAGTGTGGGGCAAAATTTGATAACACGCTTTAAAAACACCTGGTCCAGACAATGGTCTTGCACTGTACTGCGGAAGTTTATATGTGAATTCAAGCCTCCTTCTTCCCTCTTTAAAAGGAGATTTTATTCATGCTTTCTGTAAGCTTCCAAAGAGCCTGTAGAAAGCCTGTCCTGAAATTGGACTTGAGAGTTAAATTTGGGGGAATGGGCTTCATTTTGATGGCCCGGGGCAGGTTTCCTGACCAGTTTAAATTAAAACTCCCCCTGTGAATTTGCTGCAGTGACTCAGTCTGTATCCATTGTAGCTGTCCACTGTGGGTGAAATGGAAGGGAGTGAGATCTGGGAAGCAGCTCTCTGGTCATTATCATAGATAGCTAGGCCGGGTGTGTGTGTGTGTGTGTGTGTGTGTGTGTGTGTCTGTGTCTGTGTCTGTGTGTGTGTGTGTCTGTGTGTGTGTGTGTGTGTGTGTGTCTTTCTCTCTCTCTATCTCTGTCTCTCTCTGTGTGTCTCTGTCTGTCTCTCTCTCTCTCTCTTTCTCTGTCTCTACCCCTCCACACCCCCAATTTTTATAATATATAAAAACAATTCTTTCATTTGTCTGCCATTTTCCCCAGGCATATAAATCCACCGTCTGGCAGGTCCGCCATTTGCCACAAAACAGAGACGTTTTCATGACAACAGGAGGTGCTGGTAATCTGCACCTTTGGAAATAGTGAGTAACCACCTCCTCACAGTAACATGTTTTAAATACATGTGAAGTATCAGCTTTGTGGCTGCTGCTGATGCTTGATGATTGAGCAGTTAAGCATTGGCAAGTTTGAGTTGAGATCAGGGAGCAGGCTTATGTTATGGGGAGACCAGTTCGGTGATGGGTTCCAGGTGTTGCTAGCTGGGCCGTTGTTTATTGTTCATTTCTAGTTCCTCCTGAAAAGGTGGTGGTAAGCTGCCTTCTTGATCTGCTGTTGTCGGTTTGGTGTAAGGTACACCCACACAGTGCTGGTAGGGAGGAACGTCCAGGATTGTGACCCAGTGACACTGAAGAAATGACAATATATTTCTCAGGAGACCAGTGTGTGTGTCTTGGAGGGGAACGTGCAGGTGTTCCTGTGTGTCTGATACATTTGTCCTTTAAGGTGAGAGAGGTTACAGGTTTAGAAGGTTCTTTGTCAAAAAGGAAAAAAAATGGATTTTGTAGTTTTTTTTTCAACATTTGAGGTCAGATTTAAATGCTGATTTTCACCTCATCTCAACTACCACTCCAGTACAGTCAAGCCTATCTAGCCCCACTGACTTTTCAAAACAAAAACCTGAACCTGGTTGAACTTCTGAATTCAGATATTGCGTGTACTATTTCTGACCCCAGTGGGACCTCTGACTGAATATTTTGTTGCTGTGTGGGTTTCTGGGTCTCTGGCCTGCTGCTGTTTTTTTTTTAAAAAAAACTAGTTGGCGTCAAACATTTCTTCAGGGTGTGCTGGCTCCAATGAAATTCTGAAATGCGTGCATCTGGAGAGAGGCTGGAGGTACCTTTTCTGATTATGAAAGACCATGACATCCTTCAAAATTGACCCTCTTTTGATGTTTATTACTAACAGAATTGCAGATGCGTGACTTGTAAGATATTTAATGATGTGTTATTTACGTAAACTATGAAGTCCTCTGCCTCCACTTTGAGGATGTACCCAGGCATTGAGGCTTGTTAAGGAGGGTTTTGATTAACTTTTGTCAACCTCCATCCCAAAAGTAGACATTGTAAAGATCTTGGGCCCCTTTATCTGTACCATGTTTTTGCTCATTGTGCATTTTAAGGTTTTGACAGCCACGTAAGTCATAAAATCAAACCTGAGTTCTGATACATGTTGATGTTTTGGGGCAGTGTCTAATTTTTAATTTTGTACAAGTGGGTTTCCAGCAGTTTTCTATTTTGAAATTGGGAGGTGGGTTGAGTGCAAGATTTGAGAGGTGTGGAAGTCAGTTCTTTCTTTTATAGCTAAGCATTGGAACTTACTCCCAGATTCGGATAATAGCGGTGGTTTTTATTTATTTGTAGAATGCTGAGAATTTGACTTTGTTTCCTCTGTCTAGTTCTTTGAGGTCCTTAAGGAGGGTTTTCATTTTTGACTCTGTGCAGTATCTGATAAGGATTGATAACAAAAAGATCCTGTCTTAATTCATGTGTCAGAATCATGACTTTGTAGTGTGCAAGACAAAAGTTTATAAAGCGCCATTTACAGCAATTCTACACTTTGGAAGAACATTTGAGGGATAGAGCTGGTGAGTGGGTCTCATTGTGACTAGCTGTTATTATAGGACTGGTACAAGTGGGGGTTGAATATCCTTCTGTCTACCTTGTGTGCTATTTATTGTCAGGGCAATAGCTGAAAGGTATAGTTGTCTGAAACTGACATGTCCCTCTTCTCATGTGTTCCCCAGTGAGTACCCTGCCCAGCGTTCAAAAAAGGACTCTGAGAACATGGATATGGGAGTTGCAGGCACAGTCACACTGCTCCAGAATGTGACTGTGTCCACCCAGCCCATAGGAAGCCTTGACTGGAGCCCAGATAAGCAGGGCCTCTGTGTCTGCACAGCATTTGACCAAACAGTGCGAGTTCTGATTGCCACAAAACTGAATCGAGTTTAACAAATGGAACAAGGTATTATGTAAACAGCCAACTCTGATCAACAGCAGATTGTATTCTTTGTACAATATAAAATGTTCCTGATGAATGTATTGAGAATTTGAGGTTTAATATTTTTAATACTGAATAGAGAGACATGTTATTGAGTATTTTTTGGCCTCCATACAGGACAAACACAAGAATGCTGAATTTTAAATGATCACAACAATTTCTACTACTGGAGGAAAGGGCAGACAAATCAGGAGCAGGAGTAGGCTATTCAAGACTGCTTATAGAATCCCAACAATGTGAAAGCGGCTCATTCAACCCACCAAGTCCACAGTGACCCTCTGAAAAGCATCCCATCCAGACCGACCCCTCTACCCTATCCCTGTAACCCTACATTCCCCATGGCTAACCCACCCTACCTGCACATCCCTGGACACTATGGGACAATTTTTGCATGGCTAATTCACCTAACCTGCACATCTTTAGACAGTGGGAGGGAACTGGAGCACCCAGAAGAAACTCTCACAGACACTGGGAGAATGCAAAGTCCACACGGACAGTCACCCGAATTGAACCCAGGTCCCTGGTGAGGCCGCAGTGCTAACCACTGTACCACCGTGTACTCTACCAAAAGATCATAGTAAGATCATGCTGGATATTATCGATAGCTTTAAATCCACATTCCTGGCTACTCCATATAAGCATTTATCTCCATGCTTACTTTGCTTAACATGAATATATCTCCCTGAGCCTTAAAAATATTCCAGGACTCTCCTCCCATCACCTTTTCAAGGAGAGAGCCAAAAACTCATGCCGCTCTGTGAGAAAATATTTCCGCTAGTCTCTATTTAAATGTGTGACCCCAGATGTGTGATTTTAAACAGTAACGCCAGATCTAGATTCTCATAGGAGGTAACATTCTTTCCACATCTCAAGAGCCATCAGGATTATTTATGTTTCACTCAAGTCGCCTCTCACTGGAACAGGTACAAACGTAGCTTGTCCAACCTTTCTTCGTGAAGCAACTCATCCATTCCAGATATGGCTCAGTAAACATTCTTTGAACTGTGTCCTATGCATTTACATCTGCCCTTAAATAAGGTGAACAATACAGTATATAATACATCAGATGCCATCTCACCCATGCCTATAACTGAATGGAGCCTGTAACATCAACTGTGATCAATAAAATTTGGCATTCTTTCATTTTGCACCAGTCTGAACTGGTGCAAAACAAACCGCTTCATCAGCATGTCTCTTTTCAGCAAATCAATTCTCTCCTACCAAACAATTTATCAATATTTCGTTTAAAAATCATTTGCAAAATAGCTGATATTATTTATTTCGTCCTCCCTTTATAGGACATGCTGTGCTGACTATTCTCTTGCTTTTTGATGAGAGTGATTTTGGAGCCCTGTACCACCAGCTAATAAGCCTTTGTTTGGGTGGATTATGTCCAATTGCGCATCTTGAGAGAACATTTTTCTTCTGATGGTGCTCCACCTGATGGTTTGAATGAGGATTGCTCAGCTGAAGTGTCAGTCTGATGGCCGTGTTTTGGTAGTGCAACGTTTGCGCTCAGTGACCCCTGCAGACTTGTATTTAAAGTGTTTAAAATGTTGGTTTATTGGGACAATTCCAGCTTTATATTCAGCTCATGGTTACAAAATTTCCAATTGAAATAGGGTGTGAAGAATTTGCACTTTTTCTTGTAAATTTATACGTAAGGTGTTAAATGTGTTCACATTCTAGGGGTGTCCAGCTTGGTTGCTATACAGTTGGGTGCTTGTAGAATGCATGATTGAACTGTATCTGATTATGCACACATATAAGCTTCCATATAAGAACGGGAGTGCCATACATGTACACACATGTGCGCACACACGCATGTGCATGCATGTAAGCTGCTCCCTTCCCATCACATTTCCAGCTTCTACTTTTCCCTTTTCTTGAAACTCAAAACAGAAAATCCCATCTCTTTTAACCATTTGGTCTGAAGAATGGTTACAGGCTAATTCCTGTTTGTTACAAAACCTTTACTTCCTGATCGGTGAGACATTCACTGTGACAAGAACAGCTTTTTCTTTCTCCATGTGTAAAATAATCTGTGTGCAAGCAATTTCCTTTTTTTTCTTCACTGTTTCAGGACAGGGACCTCACATCTAAATTCTGCTGCTATCTTTACTTGGGGAAGTAAATTGTTCTTGGGTTATTATGATCTCCCATAGGGAGAGGTTGGTTTAAACCTTTTATTTTTAGCCACATTTGTAAATAAAGTGAATCCAAAAATATTTCTGGCATTTTGTTTTAAAGTTGAGTTTACTATTTGCTTAACATATTTTGCACATTAGTGTGTACATTTGCATGAGAAAGTGTTACTGATAATTTGTCACCTCTCAAATAAACTGTACAAACTGTAAAAATGTAGTCAAACATTTGCTGGATTTTTATTTCTATAGTAACACCTTGTTCTCTATGTGAATTTGTTGGCCAACTGAATTTTTAACATGAATGCAAAACCTATTGCTAAGTTTATCAAAAATAATTGTATTTATATATCGTATATTCTGCATTTTCAGAATGTCCCAAAGCAATACTAAGCAAGTATGATCAATATATGATCACTATTGGGAAATAACTTGTGACCCACAAGTAGCAAATGAGATAAATGACTGATTTAATTGTTTAATGGTGATGTGTTGGCTGTGGATATTGGACAAAATTCCTTGCCATGTCTTGAATAGGACCAAATTAAGGATGTGTTCTCCCTGTAAGGGGACTGAAGTAGGCACAGATAGGATGGGTTCTAGCTTGGGTACTTCTAGATGTACATAAAAGCAGCCTTGCTGTTTCAATAAAATCATGTTGCCCACTAGATTGAATACCGTTAAAGCTTACCTCATTTCTGAGCCTAAAACTGTTCTAAACACCAGAGCTGGAATTGAATAGTAAATGTCCAGCCCATGGTAAACCTTACTAGCCTTTTGGAATTAATTGGAGAGATGGACAGTCTGTTTAATTCTCTATGCTGTTTCGCAGGACTGAATACTCGGCTGTATTATCAGGTCAACCACCATCTGTTCTCAACTTCTAGTTCTGGGGAATTACATCTTGGGGCCAATAACAACCTCAAAAATCCACTCATAAGCTTCCTCACAGATTGAAAATTTACAGCATTACTCTTAAACAGAGTAGGTATGTTTCCCTAGTTTGAATGCTGCTGCCTTTGCCCCGGTATAGAATTTTTTTTAATCATGTGGTTTTTCTGTGTAATTATACAAGTGCTGAATTGATTTGCTTTTTTCATTTGTTAAAATTGAGATGTGTTGCTTTTAAAACTTACACCTGAGAATCCAGGGTTCTTTCGGTAGGCTTGGCATAACTGATAGAAAATCACTGGATCAACCCTAATCTTGATCAGGATCCAGTTACAGCAGATGCCAGCCTTCTGACAAATGTTTCTAATCCACAGATACAAACCGAGCTAGCAGCAGAATCTTCCAGTGAAGGTGTACGTCTATACACCTGTCAATGCGCGTTCCCTGTTGTCTTGTTGACAATTGTCAATGCCGACTTTTCAATTTTAATCTCATCCAACTAACTCAAAAATCCTGGATTTAGAGAGAAATCAGCTAAAACTCAATTGGAAGACTTTAAAATAGTCAAAGTCACCTGACCTGAAAGTAACCAAGCTCAACAGGAATTTTCAAAGGAATATCTATCCAAGTGTAATTATAAGGACATTAAAATTCACCATCTCAAATGCATAGTTCACAATTAGACTACTTGAATGATGTTTTTGCTGGAAAGAACTAGCCTCTGAAACTCATTTTAAAAAGATTATTGAACAGTGCACTTGTCTGAGGTATATCAAAGGATAACAGGAATTCTGACAATTGACTGTCAAAACCTGGTTAAAAATAGATGATCTCTATTGTGGACCAATGGCCAGTTTTCACACATCGAAACACATTCAGGGAGATTTTGTCAGACCTCTGGAGCAAGAGGGACATGAGCCCACGCCTCCTGGCTGAGAGGTAGGGACACCACCAGTGCACCTCAAGGGCCCAAGCCATGGTTATAACTTGCTACAGCAAACAGTAACACAAAGAACTTGTAGAATGTAAGCTGTCATTTGAAATTGTATGCCCAGTTCTAAAACAAAAGATCAATGTTGGAACATGATTGACTGCACAACAAAATCTCCTAAAATGTGGAAATTTGCTCGTGATTCCACCTCCCCTCACTTTGTACCTCATATTTGTTCGCATGGTAGCATACACTAGAATTTGAGATTGTACTAAGTTTGGTACCTTTACAGTTGTTAGTAAACATGGGTCTTGAGTATTGGTGAAAAAAGCCATTTTGCCAAAGCTCTTTGTGATAAACCCATCAGAAAATTGACAAGATACCACTGTAAACATTTTCCACTGATGAGAAGAGAGTGCTTACTGATTGGCCAATGAACACTGATTGGTATAGTATTTTACAATGGAGAATGCACCAGTTAGTTAATGACTGAGAATTAACTAGAATCGCAAGTTTACTAGATAGGTACTTTGATCAGTTAAACCAGAGGTCCTCAATTCTTCCTTAAAACCTGTTTCATCAGAATTGGAATATGTTCAGGGCACAAAGGTCAGTAATCTGAAACATTAACAGTTAAATGCTGTCAGATGTGCTAAGCATTTCCAGTTTTCATACTTGAAAATTAAATACAGAGTGCTGGAGTATTAATAGTTAACACAATAGTGTAGGGATGAGGAATTTGATGCATTTTCTTTCTCTTTATGTTGGGTTGTCAACTCTTCAGAATTTGAAGATTAATCACCAGGATACTGTCATGAAAATCATGGATTCTGTTAGCTAAATTATCCATTTTTTGTTTAATGCTTTGGTTGTAGAAATGACCTCACAAAGAATGGGGCAAAATCAGACTGGGGCATACCACTGGATTGCAATTAAATATCTCTTGCTGACTAACTCAGACTAGGTTATCCAAACCACTAATGATGTAGAGGACTACCTAGATGGGGCAGGAAGGGGACATATAAAAATTATTTATAGCAATTGATGAATTTGTTTGTGATTGATGATAGAATACATTGAACAGTGTTAATTCAGTCATTTAATTCAAGTCAGGAGCAGGTTACACAATATTGAATTATCTTATAGTATTAAAGTATAAATTACTCATTCAATATTCATTTTAAAGTGTAAGGTGAAAAAGTATTAGGTGTTTGGGCACAAATAGCCTGAAAATTCTGCAATGCAGTGTACTGCAAGATTGCCAGCATGTGAAACATATGGTCACCCCAAGTTATTGGGTTGAAGTTGTGTGACAGTGCTCTGGTAAAATAGGTTCTTGTGAAGCAGTCATAGTACAAGACATAGGTAGTTATACTCCACTTCTCTTTGTACAAATAGTAGTTTCCTGGAAATTAATTAAATTATCCAGTTGAGTAAGTAACCAACAAATTCTAATTCTGGAAGTTGTTCTGTAAAACAGTCCCATCATCTTATAATCAGCGTCTGTTACTTAAGAAACATTTACCTCAGAAATGCTAACAATGACGCAAACCATAGAACTATTTTAAACCTACAGAATGTTTAGTGAAATGAACGGAAGGAAAACACAAAATTGCTGCTTGTTTAGGCTGATACAAAATTTAACACAATTGACAAAACCTTTTGACAACATATGATTCCATTCAACAGGTTAACCTTTAACCCTGAAATCTTTATGCAGACTATGGATTTGTGACACTTTACTGCTAATAGCAAGGCATCCTATATCCAATGTTTGAAAGTGAAGAATGCTTGAAGTTCTGTATCTTCAATAGATTTATCATGGATTCCTGCGTAGACTTTCATCAAAATCTCGTTCTTCATTTTCCGGTCAAGGGTGTTAATGTAATTATCGATGGAAGCTGCAAAGCATTGCAAATATTACGTAGAGGACACAGACTTACGGTAAAAAGTTACTATTAATACAAACTGAATCCACATAAGTATGTTTTAATTTTTTGGACTTTTCTCTTAATTGTAATATGGATAAAGGTTAAACTTTAATTATTCCTGCCTGCTGATCAGGTACACAATGTTTTTCACATTTTCATATCTTAGCTTTAGTATCTTAACATGTGCTCCTCAGAACTTATATTCTGCCAAACTGTCTCAATCTAATCGTGCATGCTTAGTGGCATGAATCCATTTGCTGTGTATCATGCTTTTGATATAACTTGGCAATAGCCATTTTATGCAGAACTCTTCCTTTTGATCGGAAAATGTGTTGCTGGAAAAGTGCAGCAGGTCAGGCAGCATCCAAGGAACAGGAGAATCGACGTTTCGGGCATAAGCCCTTCTTCAGGAATGAGAAAAGTGTGTCCAGCAGGCTAAGATAAAAGGTAGGGAGGAGGGACTTTGGAAATGCGATAGGTGGAGGGAGGTCAAGGTGAGGGTGATAGGCCGGAGTGGGGTGGGAGCGGAGAGGTCAGGAAGATGATTGCAGGTTAGGAAGGCGGTGCTGAGTTTGAGGCGGTGCAACACCTTCCTAACCTGCAATCATCTTCCTGACCTCTCCGCCCCCACTCCACTCCGGCCTATCACCCTCACCTTGACCTCCCTCCACCTATCGCATTTCCAAAGCCCCTCCCCCAAGTCCCTCCTCCCTACCTGTTATCTTAGCCTGCTGGACACACTTTCCTCATTCCTGAAGAAGGGCTTATGCCCGAAACGTTGATTCTCCTGTTCCTTGGATGCTGCCTGACCTGCTGCGCTTTTCCAGCAACACATTTTCAGCTCTGATCTCCAGCATCTGCAGCCCTCACTTTCTCTCTTCCTTTTGATGTATTGAATGATAAATGTTACTGTCTAACCCACTATTCCCATTGTGATCTTGTTTCAAGGTCTGCCAGGTGGCCCTCATGGAATGAGTTCCCTAACTGGGGCTGTTAAATCTGGCTCTAGCTGACAGATATAAACAAGAATGGTAAAGATTTGTACGTATTGTGTCTTTCACTGTGTCTCACACCTGCAAAAATAAGAAAAAAATGAAAAAGAGAAGGAAAAAAGAAATAAACAAGAACGGTAAAAAAAAAACAAGAGTGGCAGAGGCTCAGTTCACTCTGAGAGCTGGCTCTAAGGGAACTGGATGAGTGTCATGGACTGTTCATTTGTAAGTCCAAGGGTAACTTAGTGATGGCATATTGCCCTCTCTGGAGCTATTTCTGATATGTCACTGGAACAATCTACATAATGTAGCGTTGAAGAGAATTCTGTGTAAAATGTCCCCTAGCTTTCGGAGATGCACAGATTTAATAATGATTTGATGATGCCAGTGTTGAACTGGGGCGTATAAAGTTAAAAATCACACAACATCAGGTTATAGTCCAACAGGTTTATTTGGAAGCACTAGCTTTATGTTGCTATAAATTCTGTGTCTTACAATTTTATACTCCACAACCATCTGATGAAGTAGCAGCGCTCCAAAAGCTAGTGCTTCCAAATAAACCTGTTGGACTACAACCTGGTGTTGTGTGATTTTTAACAGATTTAATAAAACCTGATTGAGACAATAACGATGGCTCCTTTTATAACAGAGGATCAGGTAACAGTATAAGAGAATGCACTGCCTCTCATTAAACCCATTCTATGTATTTTTTCATAACCAAACTGCTACATTTCTTTTTATTTAATGTCATGTGGGTGTCACTGGCAAGAATCTTTAACTGTCCTTGAACTGAGTGATTTGCCAGGCCATTTCAGAGGCAACCCCATTGCAGTGGTTCGGGAGTTATATGTAGGCCAGACTGGGTCAGGATTTCCTTCCCTAAAGGACATTAATGAACTAGATAGGTTTTTACCAAAATCTGTGATGGTTTCATTACTGAGACCAGCTTTTGACTCCAGGTTTTATTAAGTGAATTTAAATTTTACCAGCCATTATCATCTCCTCCTCTACCCGACCCCCAACCCTAACAAAAAAAAACAGGATGGGTTGTCTTATCTCTGCATATCGTGCTGAAACTGCATTTTGTCAAGTATATGAGCAATGTTGAAGTAACTAGTAAATATGATACAAGTTTTTCATTTAGCAGCATCCACTGTACGTGGGCCATTATGCTACTGGGTGCTCTAGCAGAAAGGACATTCTAATGTAAAGTGACATGTCACAGTGTCCATGCTGCCAAGATGTCAATCTGTTACTAATTTCTGCTGACGCAGTAGTTCCTATACGCACCTAGTCCCATTACTCTCCCATACGCAATCAGGTTTGGCACCAGGCGCTTGTCATCGTACTTTTCATACTTCATTAACAGGCGAGCAATCTCTCCAGTAATGAAGGCATCGTCATATGTTTGTGAATTAAGGGGTTTTAAAGGAAATTTGCTGTAAACGTCCACTGCTTGCAGGGGATTGGTCTTGAGGAGAAGATCTGCTAATTCCATGTAAGCATCATGGACCTGAAAACCAGAAGGTCATTTCACTTTATTCAGTTAGATGTTTAAATCTGCATTGTATACAGACATGTCCAATCTTTGTACTGCTTAATCTCACATTCAAATATTTTGCTGTATTGCATAAAGTTTGTGAAGTTTCAGACTAGTTGCTCCCTAATCTCACTCTACCTTAATTCAATTCCCAGGGGTTCAGGCCTGCAGTCAGAGAATATAGACTTGATTTCCACCATGGAACCATGAATTGATTTGATTTATTGTGGTCATGTGTACCTAAGTACAGTGAAAAGCTTTGTTTTGTGAGCAGTACAGGCAGATCATAACAAACAAGGACAAACAGATTATAGGATGCAGAGGTAATCATGCTCCCAGTACACTACTTGAAATGCCAACATATCTTTGCCCTCAGCTCTATGACTTAGCTTTCAGCACTCGGTCCTTTTAAAGTGAGTGTGACTCTGTAGGAATCTCATGGCAGATATCTCATCTCCCATTTTCAAAAAAGTGAGGATAGGAGTCAAATGAAGGCACAAAAAACAGTCAGCCTGTAAGATCCAGGGTAGTTGACTGCTTTCATGTTGGCATGAATCCAATGCATTGCAATCTCATTTAAATATTGTGGGAATTAGAAACAATAGCATCAAAAATAAAAAAAAACTTGAGCCTTGACATCCATGGTTACAGCACATATTCCAATTATCCCAAATCTCAACCCAATTAATGACCCATCACTACTACAACATTGCCTGCAATTTCATTTCAGCAAACACTTTCTAACACAGGGGCTTACCAAATCCATGCATATGACATGCATTCTCTCTTTACCAACTTTATCAAATAATTCCATTAGGCTATTTAGATTTAACTGCACTACACTACAGGGTGGAATCTGAGCTAGCTGAAGCCAACAACCGTAGTCGCACACTGATTCCAGGCAGAGCAGTAAAGACATCGTATGGACACTCACAGCAAAGCAAACTCAAAAGAGAATGAGGATCAGTGATAGACCCTACCTCTGCCCACTTAAACAAAGGTATCTCACAAGGGACTGTAGGATCAGCAGAAATAAGTGCTGGTAGGTAATGACAAACCAATATCCTGCACTGGTTGCCTATTAAACCTCCGAAAATTACATGATTGAAAATACAAAGGATTAATTTGCAGTACCCCTGGTGCCATTTTGATCACTTCATTGTAGTAATTCTGGGCCTCAGCGGATAATTCATCCAAGCGTGACAAAGCACGAGCCAGTGCTAAGCGATAGGCAAAAGAAACTGGGTTTATGGCAGGGGGCATTGGTGATGATTTACCACCCTGACCAGTACCAGTGGCTACAAAAAGAAAACGAGAAAAAAGAAGTTATTTATCAGCTTGAACTTAATGCAACCTAAAGAAAAATTATTCTAAAAATATCTAATACCTTTATGGTGTCTGATTTCAATAAAAAAACTGCCAATGAAGCAATTCAAGCTTTCATTTTGAAAGAATTAAAGTCCACTCTTTTAATGAGTCAGATATAATTTATGTAACAACATTGAAAAAGAAGATTAGGTTTTTAAAAAGGAGACCGTATGATTCTCTTACTGTCACGGTGGGACTGTATAAAGGAGATCTTAACAGCGATTGACAATGGTCAGAAAGCTGTGGAAGCCAGAACAAGGCTGGTGCAGTTGTAATATTAATAGAACCTTTGGCCTTTTTGAACAGAAACCTGTGGAATTAGCACTCTTATTTATTTTGAAATTTTAGAAATGAGAAAGTGATTTGCAATGACAGAGTAGCCATTGCAGTAAAATGGTAATGTGCAGATGTACCAGGCAACAATAGGTCACAGTACTGATATACAGGTTACACTTCATAGTGAGAGCTGTAGAACTCAAGTGACAGTACAATACAGGATTAAACAGGTGTGATTTATTATTTAACCAATTAACAATGCTCTCGGAGTGATTTGTCATTATTGTGAAACTACATATGTGCATGGAACATACTGCACAACGGAACGGTGGCTCAGTGGTTAGCACTGCTGTCTCACAAGGACTCGGGTTCAATTCCATCCTTGGGTCACTGACTGTGTGGAGTTTGCACGTTCTGTCTGTGTCTGTGGGGGTTTCCTCTGGGTGCTCCAGTTTCCTCCCACAATCCAAAGATGTGCAAATTAGGTGGATTGGCCATGGGAAATGTAGGGATACAGGGATAAGGTGGGTTCAGGTGGGATGCTCGTCAGGGGGCCGGTGTGGACCCAATGGGTCAAATGACCTACTTTCACATTGTTGGGGTTCTATGATCTATCAGGTTGTGTCTGATACCTACAATCCCCACCCTTCTTTATCTAATGATGATTGTCCTGCTGTAGTTTGCAAACTTTTCTTGTTTATTTCCTCTCATATTTATAGCATTTGCCTTGGAAACACTGTCATTCTGATCATACAAGCTGTTTTTGTGATCTGCTTTTTAAAGCAATGCATCTACTTCAAACAAAGACTTGTCAATATTAGGATGACCAATGGAGAAACATGAGATGCCCAAAATGTCATAATTAGGATTTTAAATGTTTGGACATTTGTAGAGTTTGATACATACCACTGTTTTAGAATATTCCTGAATCTTTCCCTAAGCAATTGCCAGAAATAGTCATTCTTACAGAAACATATCTTACGGACAATGTTTTAGACACTACCATCACAGCTCTGGATATGTTCCACTGACAGGACAGACCAACAGCACAATGATATACAGTTGAAATGAAGTTGTCCTGGAAGCCTTTCAAATTGGCTCCAGAACCCGTGTCAAACATAGGCACAGAAGAATCCTGCTGATTACCACCTACTGCCGCTCTTCCCTCGGCTGGTGGACCAGTACCACTCCATATTGACCACCACTTGGAGGATCGATCTGAGGGTGGCAAGGCTCCAGACTCTGGTGGGGAGACTTCAATAACCATCACCAAGAGTGGCTCGGCAGCACTACCACTTACAGCTTGTTGTATCCTAAAGAACACAGCTGCTGGACTGGCTCCGTGGCAGATTGCTGAGTGAACCAATAAGAGGACAAATGTAGTTCACCCTATCATTACCAATCCAACTGCTGCAGGTGCACCCTGGTCGTATCAGCATTGGTAGAAGTGACCACTTCAGTCCTTCTACAGTTGGCGTCCTATCTTCATATTGATGGTGATGTAATGTTGTGGCTGTACCGGACATTGGTAAGGCCACTTTTAGAATACCACCTTCAACTCTGGTTGCCCTTCAATAGGAAGGATGTTGTGAAACTTGAAAGAGTACAGAAAAAATTGACAAGGGTGTTACTGGGATTAGAGACTGGGATTTCTGATGAAGGGCTTTTGCCCGAAACGTCGATTTTGCTGCTCGTCGGATGCTGCCTGAATTGCTGTGCTCTTCTAGCACCACTGATCCAGAATCTGGTTTCCAGCATCTGCAGTCATTGTTTTTACCCCTGGGATTAGAGAGTCTGAGCTATAGAGAGAGGCTGAAAAGGCTAGGGCTTTTTTGGAGGCTAAGAGGTGGCCTTATAGGGGTTTATAAAATCATGAGGGGCGTGGATACGGTGAATAGTCAAGGTCTTTTTCCTAGGACAGTGGAGTCCAAAACTAGATTGCATAGGTTTAAGGTGAGAGGGGAAAGATTTTAAGGGACCTTGAGAGCAACTTTTTCATGCAGAGGATGGTGCACATATGGATTGAGCTGCTAGAGGATGTGGTGGAGGCTGGTACAATTACAAACATTTAAAAGGCATCTTATGGGTACATAAATAGGAAGGATTTAGAGGGATATGGACCAAACACAGGCAAATGTGCCTAGATCTTTTTAGATTATCTGGTGGGCATGTACAATTAGACCATGCTGTATAACTCTATGACTCTATGATTGTCCACTCAATTTATGGGATAGATTTCAAACAGATCAAGCAACTCAAGACTGCATATTCATTTGGTGTCTTGGATATCAGTAACAGAGGAACAGTATCCAACCACAATCTCAAACCAATTGGCGTAGCACAATCCCCACTCGGTCATTACCATCAAGCCAGGGTCAACTCGATTCAACAAATAGTGCAGGAGGACGTGTAAGGAGCATCACTGGCCACACTAAAGGATGACATATCAATCTGGTGAAGCTACAAAACAGGACTACCTGCATGTCAAGCAGTGCACACAACATGGGATCGACAGAGCTAAGTGATCCCACAATCAATGAATTAGATCGAAGCTCGGCAGTCTTGTGACATCGAGTCAAGAATGATGGTGGACAATTAAGCCACTCACTGGAGAAGGAAGCTCCACAAATATCCTCATCCTCTATGATGGAAGTGCCCAGCATAACAGTACAAATAATAAGGCTGAAGCATCTGCAGCAATTTTCAACCAGAAGTGCCAAGAGGATGATCCATTTCCTGTGGGCCCTAGCATTACAAATACAAGGCTTCAGACAATTCAATTTACTCCACGTGATATCAAATAATGATTGAAGGCACTGAATACTTCAATGGTTGTGGGTCTGACAACATTCCAGCAAGGGTACTGAAGACTGGTGCTCCAGAACTAATCAGTTATAGCCAAGCTGTTCCAGTACAGCTATAACACTGGCATATACCTAACAAAGTGGAAAATTGCCCAGATAATATCCTATACATAAAAAGCAGGTCAAATCCTAGCCTAATGCAGTTTCATCCATCTCCATCATCAGCAAAGTTATGAAAGATGTGGTCTTCAGTGCTAATAATTTCTGGCAGAGCGGCACGGTGGCTCAGTGGTTAGCACTGCTGCCTCTCAGCACCAGGGTCCCAGGTTCGATTCCAGCCTCGGGCGACTGTGTGTGTGGAGTTTGCACATTATCCCAGTGTCTGCGTGGGTTTTCTCTCTGGGTTCTCTGGTTTCCCCCCACAGTCCAAAGATGTGCAGCTCAGGTGAATGAGCTGTGCTAAATTGTCCATAATGTTAGGTGCATTAGTCAGAGGGGGGTGCGCGTCTGGGCGGGTCAGTGTGGACTTGTTGGGCCGAAGGACCTGTTTCCACATCGTAGAGAATCTAATAATTGGCACTTACTCCCAATGACCTGCTCACTGACACTCAGTTTGGGTTCTGCTAGACCCACTCAGTTCCTCACCTCATTATAGCCTTAGTTCAAACACATTCAAAAGAGCTGGAGTCAAGGGGGAGAAGAGAGTTCCCTTGACATCAAGGCAGCAGCATTTGACTCATCGTGGCATCAAGGAGTCTTAGCAAAACTGGAGTCAAAGGGAAAACTATCTGCTGGTTGGATTCATACTTGGCTCAAAGGAAGACAGCTATGGTTGTTGGAGGTCAATCATCTCAGCACAGGGCAACTCTGTAGCAGTTGCTCGGGGTAGTGTCCTGTACCCATCCTTCTTCAGCTGTTTCATCAAGAATTTCTCTGCATCATAAGCTTTAGAAGTAGAAATGTTTACTAGTGTTCGCACAGTGTTCAGCACCATTTGTAACACATCAGATACTGAAGTATGCTGTGTTGAAATGCAATAAGACCTGGAAACATCCAGGGTTGTACTGATAAATGGCAAGAAATATTCATGCCATACAAAGCAATAGAGAGTCCAACCTCTCCACATGGCATTCAGTACCATTACAGCTGCTGAATCCCCCATTCTTAATATCCTGGGGAGAGCTGACCACTGGCTAGAAACTGAACTAGATTAGCCTTATAAAGTACTTAGGCCTCAGGAGCAGGTCAAAGGCTGGAGATTCTGCAGTGAGTAACTCACCTCTTGATTCCCCAGTATCTGTTCATCATCTACAAGGCACAAATCAGGAGTGTAGTGGAATTCTCTCCAATTTTCTGATGAATGCATCTCCAATAGCACTTAAGAAGCCAACATTATCCAGGACAAAGCAGACGACTTGATCAGTACTCCATCCATAATCTTCAACATTCACTTCCTTCACAGTAGTAACAAAAATCTCACAGCTCCTTAGACAGCACCATGACCTCCATCACTGTGTAGGGCAGCAGATTCATGGAAATAACGCCAGCAGGAAATTCCCCTCTTAACCACATTCCATCCAGGCTTTGGACTGTATCACTGTTCTTTAACAAATGCTGGGTCAAAATCCTGGAACTCTCACCCAACAGCACTGTGGCTGTTCCTACACCATGTAGCCTGCACAAGTCAAGAAAGCAGCTCACCACCACTTTCTCGAGGATAATAAATGCTGATCTAATGAGTGCCACCCACATCCTGGGATGAATAACAAATAGATGTGCTCTTGGATTGGCAAAGTGGTGATGACAGCCTTCATTGGACTGGTTTAGGTAAGACAGTGGAAGCCAAGAGGAAATTTGATAGAGCTGTACAAAATCATGAAGTATTTTGGTAAAGTGTGGAAGGAGGAATTGTCACCAGAAGGGTAATCAATCCGATGGCAAGATTTAAAATGAACAGAAAAAAATCCAGAGGTTACATGAGGGCAAAGAATTTTTTTCAGCTACTTATTCTGATCTGGGATTCACTGACTGAAAGGGTGGTGAAATAATTCAACATATATTTGAAGGGGAAAAAATGCCAGTGATGCAAGGAAGGAGCTGGGGAGTGGACTACTGGATGTTTGGCAGAGTCCCTTTTTTTCTGCTGAATCATTTTTAGCTTGGATTTTGATATCCATGACTTTAGAATCTCCAAAACCAATCCATATTTCACCAAAGATTCAAACTTTTCCCATTGCCTGAGATCTGAAAATTAAAAGCACTACATGATAAGAAGTGCACACATCAAATATGCCTGTCTGGTCAGAGCAGGAAATATATTTTCTTTTCAACATGAGCTCTGCCAGGCAATACAAGAGAACATATCTGGTTTGTAATTGAGATGACAGAGATAGCTACGGGTATGAGACTTTTAGAGCTCTGCTTCTTACAGGTGCCGGGGACTGCATCTTTTCCAGCTGGTTTTTCAGGTTGTCTTGTAGGAGTCATAGGCTTGGCAGCAGCACGTCCCCTGGTGGAAAATGCAAAATGCTCTGATTACTGTCACGTCAACACTACATGCAACATTTATTTCACAATCATAGTAAAACAAAATACACACAAGCTTTTAAAAAATCTCAAATCAACCTTTTTCATATTTCCATAAGCGACTCTCATCTTGCGGAATTCCTGAGTAAATAATGGGGTTGGTGAATAAAAACCTTTAGCTAATCTCAGGAAAATAAAATTCAAGATGAGGTAGATGGAGAGTAGCGTGGAGCATAAACTCTAGCAAAGATTTACCTGAGGAAGGGGCAGCACTCCAAAAGCTCATGATTTCAAATAAACCTGGTGTACCATAGCCAGGTGTCATGTGGCTTCTGACTTTGCCCAACTCAGTCCAACACCGGCACCTCCACATCATGGCTTGGAACATTACAGTACAGTACAGGCCCTTCAGCCCTTGATGTTGTGCCGACCTGTGAAACCAATCTGAAGCCTACCTAACCTACACTATTCCATTTTCGTCCATATGTCTTTGCAATGATCATTTAAATACCCTTAAAGTTGGCGAGTCTACTACTGTTGCAGGCAGTGCGTTCCACGCCCCACTACTGAGTACAGAAACAACTCTGACATCTGTCATATATCTATCACCCCTCAATTTAAAGCCATGCCCCCTCATGCTAGCTTAATTGAGCAGACTGGCCAGTTTCTCCTCAGAAGTGACTACCACTCCCAGTTGGGTAACATTAAAATGTTGGGAAAGTACAAAATCAGGATGTATTGATGAACCTTTATGAAATGCTGGTTCAGCCTCTACTGAAGCACTGTGTCTAATTCTGTGCACCAGAAAAAGAATCATAGAGTCAGAGATGTACAGAACGGAAACAGACCCTTCAGTCCAACCCATCCATGCTGACCAGATATCCCATCCCAATCTACACCCACCTGCCAGCACCCGGCCCATATCCCTCCAAACCCTTCCTATTCGTATACTCATCCAAATGCCTTTTAAATGTTGCAATTGTACCAGCCTCTACCACCTCCTCTGGTAGCTCATTCCATACACGTACCACCCTGTGTGTGTGGAGTGCAAGTTCATAGCTCCTTGAAAGTGGAGTCGCAGGTAGATAGGATAGTGAAGGCGGCGTTTGGTATGCTTTCCTTTACTGGCCAGAGTATTGAGTCCTGGAGTTGGGAGGTCATGTTGTGGCTGTACAGGACATTAGATAGGCCACTGTTGAATATTGCATGCAATTCTGGTCTCCTTCCTATCGGAAAGATGTAGTGAAATCTGAAAGGGTTCAGAAAAGATTTACAAGAATGTTGCCAGAGTTGGAGGATTTGAGCTATAGGGAGAGGCTGAATAGGCTGGGGCTGTTTTCACTGGAGCGTCGGAGGTTGAGGGGTGACCTTATAGAGGTTTACAAAATAATGAGGGGCATGGTTAGGATAAATAGACAAAGTCTTTTCCCTGGGGTGAATTGATGAGAATGAAATCTCCCACCGCTGGAACCAGTTATGTTAAACACACTGGAGAAGATGAGACTGTTCTCCTCTCAGTGAGGAGATTTGATCAAGGTATTAAGCTTTAGCAAATGGGTTGAAAACCAGAGGCCAATGACTGGTGAATGGGAAAGAACAAAAGATGACTTGAGGAAAATACATTTTCAATCAGTGAATGTTAGGATCTAGAATATACTGTCTGAGCAGGTGGTTGAGGCAAATTCACTTATGAAATTCAGAAGGGAACTGGATAAGCATTTGAACAAAAAAAACAGTTTTCAGAAATGTGGGGAAAGGGTGTAAGAATGAGAATAGCTATATTACTCTTGCACTGAGTCATAGTTTTATGCTAAGGGATAGCAGATTTAAAACAGAGGTGGTAAATTACTTCTCCTGAAGAGTTATGAATCTGTGGAATTTATTACCTCACAGTGCAGTGGATGCTGGAACACTGAATAAATTTAAGGAGGAGGTGGAATGATATTTAATTTGCTGTGGTTAAAGGGTTATAGAGGGCAGGAAAGTGGAGCTGAAGCTGAGATGTGATCAGCCGCGATCATACTAATTAGTTGAACAGGCTCAAGTTCTTATGTAAAGGAAAGGAAATTCATATCTGAATGTGACGAATGAGTTTAAAGTGTTTTGTTGATTCTTCGTGTAGTCAGTATAAATTGGAAACACTAAATCCATTTGGTTACTCCTCCTTCAAGCAATGCTAGCAATGTGCTTCGGTGATTGAGGTTAGGGCCATTTCATTATTAACTCCTAAATAGATTAATTATTGGAAAATCTGTGCTAATTTTTAAATCATGTTTATATTATTTTTGCATATGTTTTGGCAGGAAGAAGCAATAGTTCCCTTTAAATAGTATTGTATTTGTAAGATTTTAAAGTTAGATCAAATGATACAGAAATTAGTTACCTGCCCCCTCTCGCAGCTGCAGCTGCACCACGGGGTGCGTTGGCAGCTTTTTGAGGAGAGGCTACTGCAGGTCCTTTTGTGGCAGTGGCCCTGCCCCTGGCTGCTCCACCTTTTGGAGGAGCAGGAGCTGCTGATGCTGCACCTTTCAGTGCCTGTTGCTGCTGCTGCTGTTGCTGTTGCTGGTGCTGGTGCTGCTGCTGCTGCTGCTGAGCTTTGAGGGACTCGTCCATTTTCCAATCCCGCCACCATTTCTGTTCTGAAATAAGAGAGAAATAAAAATACCCAGATCTATGAAAGATGATAACACTACTCGACATACAATCTATCATTTCCTAGGCTTCTCATTCTTTTCAATCAGAGAAACTGTAGAACACATAGATCTATGCATTAATTTATAAGAACATAAAAAAATGGAGGTGGCCAGTTGGCCCCTTAAGCCTCAATGAAATCATGGCTGGTCTTTTACTTCAATACAGTTATCCTGTACCATACATCAATGTGCACAAACCTATCAGTTTCTGTCTTGAACACAGTTAATGATTGAGCCTACACAATCCTCTGAAGAACAGAATTCCAAAGATTCACCACCTACTGAATGAAGAAATTCCTCATCTGTCTTAAATGGCCTGCCCCTTATTCTGAGTTGAAGAGTGTGGTGCTGGAAAAGCACAGCCTGTCAGGCAGCACCTAAGAAGCAGGAGAATCGATATTTCAGGCATATGCCCTTCTTCAGGAATGAGGCTTGTGAGCAAAGGGGGCTGAGAGATAAATGGGAAGAGGGTGGGCTGGGGGGGAAAAGGTAGCTGGGAATGCGATAGCTAGATGAAGGTGGGGGAGGTGATAGATCAGAGAGGAGGGTGGAGCAGATAGGTGGGAAGGAAAATGGACAGGTGGGACAGTTCAAGAGGGTGATGCCGAGTTGGAAGGTTGGGAGTGGGATCAAGTGGCCGGGGTGGGGTTGGGGAAAGTGGTGAAATCCACATTGATCCCATGTGGTTGGAGACTCCCAAGGCGGAAGATGAGGCCTTCTTCCTCCAGGCGTCGGGTGGTAAGGGTTTGGCGCTGGAGGAAGTTCAGGATCTGCATGTCCTTGGCGGAGTGGGAGGGGCAGTTAAAGTGTTCAGCCATAGAGTGGTGGGGTTGGTTAGTGCGGGTGTCCCAGAGATGGGCTCTGAAACAATCCACAAGTTAGCGTCCTGTCTCCCCAATGTGAAGGAGACCACATCGGGTTCAACAGATGCAGTAGATGACATGGGTGTAAGTACAGGTCAATCTCTGCTGGATGTGGAAGGATCCTTTGGGGCCTTGGATGGAGGTGAGGGGGACGTGTGGGTGCAGGTTTTGCACTCCTTGCAATGGCAGGAAAAGGTACCGAGAGAGAACAGTGAGTTGGTTGTTCCTGTCAGTTTGTGTCATTGTCCTCCATTTTCAGTGGCAGGGCACAGAGGCAAGTCCCATACAGAGGCAAGTCCCATATGCATTGAATTCTGTGCTCATGGAGATCAGGAATTGAACCTGAATTGATAGCTTTAACCAGATTCACAATACCCAATCTACAGAACTGAGTTAACAGTGCCCCCTATCTCCCCCGCTACTTTCAGTATAGCAACTTTAAATAATTGAAGGTGTTGTTGTGGAATTTGCAGAGTAGGCAATGAAGAGCTATTTAATGCTAAAGTTACTCAGCATTTTTCGACTCCAACACAGACAATTCGCATAGGTAGTATGACTGGAAGTTATGTATTTGAGCTCCCGTACTCAGATTTATGGGAATTGGTTTAGCTCAGTTGGCTGGATTGTTGGTTTATAGAGCAGTGTGACGTGAACAGCATGGGTTCAATTCCCCTCACTGGTTTGAGACCACCATGAGGGACGTTCCTTCTCAGCCTCGTCCCTTGGCTGATGTCTGGTGGCCCTCAGGTTAAATCACCACCAGTCACTTTTCTCTAATGAGAGCAGCCACTATGGTCTGGTAAGACTATGGCGACACAACAACTCAGATTTATGTAGAAAGCCTATAGTATGCATAGGTTGCCGCTTGAGTACAATACCAAGGGGTGCTGCATCCATTGCTGGAGTTCATTCTTGGGTGAAAATTTAAAATGAGGCATATCTCATTCAGATTTCCTTAACAGATGCTATGTTACTAATGGAAGGAACGGAGAGGAGTTCTCTTGGCAACTTTGCCATTAATTATCCTTCAATTGACCCCATCAAAAAAACAAATGAATCACTCATTTACTTCATTGCTTCCTAGGAACCTTGAGGGGAGTAAACTAGCTGCCTTAAAATAATAAATGCGCTTTTTTAAAGAATATATTTTTATTGAAAAAAATAGATTTTTAAAAAGTATTCCAACAAAACAAAACAAAACAATACAAAGAAAAAGGCCTTCTCTGCATCTAGAGAAATCACCAATCCCTGTATTGACTGTTGTTGACATGCTTGAATTACATTATTGGAGGATCTGCAGTCCTTTACGAAGGCTGTCTGGTCCTCTTTAATAATAGGAAGTAACACAGTCTCCAGCCTTAATACAAGAGTCTTTAAAATCCTCTAAGTCCACATTTAAGAGTGAGATGGGTCTGTACGAAGCACAGTCCTCCGGGACCTTCCCTTTCTTAAGAATAAGCAAAATATTGACTTCTCTTACAGATGCAAGAGATGATCACGGCTGTATAGTCATTAAACATATTGAGCATCGGGCCTGATACTATGTTTATAAATTCCTTATAGAATTCACTGGGAAGTCCATCAGAACCAGACGCCTTCCCACTCTGAAGCTGCTTAACAGCCTCCTGCACCTCTTGCTCTGATAAGGGGGCATTGAGAAAGGACTCTTGTCAGGGGTCACGCCCGGGAGCTCCAGATCCTTATAAAAGGATTCCATTTTGGCCCGTCCCTCCTCACAATCGTCAGATTGGTATAATTCAGAGTAAAATCTCAGGAATGCCGCATTAATCTTTTTGGAATCACATGTTAGGTTCCCAGACCCTTCCCTATTTGCTGTAATGGCTTGAGGGGCGCTCCTTTTCCTGGCGAGATACGCTAGGTACTTGCCAGGTCTGTCACCATGCTCATATAACCTCTGTCTTGCAAAAGTAGGCTCCTTCTTGCTGTCTCCATGAGCACAGAATTCAATGCAGACTGCAGTGCCGTAATCCTCTGTAGCTTGACCAACGAGGCCCTGTCAAAGTAAGCCTGCTCGGCTGCCTTCAACCGTGCTTCGAGTTGTTGCTGCTCGCCCTTCTGCCACTTCCTACAGGCAGAGTAGGAAATAACTAACCCCCTGGCATAAACTTTGGCAGTTTCTCAAAGGACGGACAGGCTACTAACCAAGCCTGAGTTAATATCTCGGAACGCCTGAAATTCCCTCGAGAAATACTCCACAAGCCTATTATTCTTAAGGATAAAGGGATCCATTTGACAGTGCCTCAGGCCCACTATAGCATCCTTAGTCTTAACCAACAGGTACACTGGAGCATGATTGGAGATGGTAATATTACCAATCGCACAAGATGCCACCAAGCCCAGGGGTCAGAAAAATAAATCAATCCTGGTGTGACATCTGTGTGGATTGGAAAACAAAAAGTTAAATCCCTGCCTGTAGAGTGGAGACGCCTCCAGACGTCCACCAACCCTAACTCCACACACATATCCACATAGTTTTTACAGAGGGTATCGAGGGGCCTTTGGTCAGCCTGTCTACGGTGGGATCCATGAGACAGTTAAAATCTCCCCCTGTAATAATATGCTGGGACTCGAGACTGATCAGTTTAGAAAACGAATCTATCAAAAATGGATGAGCTGGAGGGCAATAACCATTTAAAACTCCATATTCTTCTCCATTTTTCAGGGCTTTGAGAATTACAAAGCTCCTGTGTGTGTGTTTAACATATTTTAGTAACTTAAATGGGAGATCCCTCCTAACCAACACAGCCACTCCCTTACTTCTGGTATTAAAAGTTGAAAAGTAAACCCGATCAAAGCCATTCTGCGGTAGTTTCAAATTCCCCCTATCATCCAAGTGTGTCTCCTGTAACAAAGCAATATCCACCTTCTTTCTAAGACTCAAAAGTACGTTCTTCCTCTTAAACAGTGAGTGGCTCTTCTTGATATTCCAGGTACACCACTTAATCAAGTCATTAGCCAAAGCCTTCTGCAGTAACATTTAAATTCCAGAGAGGAGGAACTTGAACCACAAATCGCTGAGCCTTCGTGTCACATAATCCATCAAATATAAAAACAACAAACTAAAACCACTACAGTTGACAAACCTACAAAGCTTTCAAAGATTGTACACAACAAGAACCAAAAGAACAGACCAACACAAAGCACCAACAGCGCTGAATAGGGGAACTCACCTCCTGCCCAAAGGGGACAACTACTCATCCCAAACTGCCCGTAATTAGGCATCTAACCATCCCAACCATTTTCCCTCCTCCTAGCTAGAGCTGTACCACAAACACAAGCAGAAAAGGAAGTAAATACAACATGGAATAGCAATATGAATAAAGAAAAAAAGAAAAAAGGGGTAAATACCCCAACCATCCTTTGGTATAACTTAGAAATTGAAAGTACACATCTCAACTGCCGCCAAACATAGGAAAAGAAAGATCCAACCTGACTTGCTTTGTTTTTTAAAAAAAAGACATACCCAAACAACATGTCTACTTGCACATACTAAATCGTTCTGATTAGATTAATTTGTCCACCAAGTCTCTTGCCTTCTCGGACGTGTCAACGAGATGTACGGATCCATCTAGATTAGATTAGATTAGATTACAGTGTGGAAACAGGCCCTTCGGCCCAACAAGTCCACACCGACCCGGCGAAGCGAAACCCACCCCATACCCCCACATTTACCCCTTACCTAACACTACGGGCAATTTAGTATGGCTAATTCACCTGATCCTGCACATCTTTGGACTGTGGGAGGAAACCGGAGCACCCGGAGGAAACCCACGCAGACACGGGGAGAACGTGCAAACTCCACACAGTCAGTCGCCTGAGGCGGGAATTGAACCCGGGTCTCTGGCGCTGTGAGGCAGCAGTGCTAACCACTGTGCCATCGTGCCGCCCATCTAAGGTGATCCGAAGCACTGCCAGATACCTCAGAGTGTACTGGATCCGAAGCTCCCTCAGTCTTCTCTTGACACCGTCATAGGAGTTTTGTTTCTGGATCACCACCGCTGAGAGGTCCTGGAAGAACATGATCTTAGAGCCCTCGTAAAGAAGGGCCTTCGGATCCTTCCCCTGGATTCTGGAAACTTCCACAACTCTCTCCTTATCTCTAAAGTGATGAAACTGCACCAGGAGAGGACGAGGATGTTGACCCAGACCTGACCTCCATGCCGTGACTCGGTGAACCCTCTCAATCTTCAAGCCTCTCACGCCAGCCTCCAAGTTAAGGAATTTCAGCAACCAGTCCTCAATAAGTTCCACCAGCCACTCACCTTCCTGACCCTCCGGCAGACCGACAATCCTAATATTTCTTCTGCCCCTGTTCTCAACGCCATCATGCAAACTACGGACCTGCCTCCCCAGGGCTTGGATCCTATCCTTGGAGGAACTGGCATCAGCTTCCACCACTGTGACCCTCTCCTAACTCATCCGCCCTTTTTTCCTAGGTCTCCCAGCTGCTGTTTATGCTTCTACAGCATGATAGAGGAGAAGCTGGTCCCGATCTCTATCTGCTTCCCCAACATAGAGAGATTTTGTGAGCTCCTTCACCAGGGCCTGGTAGGAAATAGAGTCCGAGGATCCTGCAGGCTGAGCCGTGGGCCGCCTCAGACGCTCCACCTCCCTTCTTCGGCATCTCTGGACGGCAAAAACGCAGATAAGTTAATTTTTCACAGTCTCCTGGGACTCTGACCTTTCCAGAGTCCCAGGATAATGCAATGGTCCGGGTTGGGAAGGTTAGAAGTTCGTTCTGCTTGTGATGCAGTGTGGAGCTCTGCAATGCGCTCTTCCTAAGTCACCGCCATCTTGGATCCCCCCATAAATGCACTTTTAAGGGAAACCCATGCACTTACTTTTAGAGGTATAAGTTCTGGTTCCTGCTTTCTTACTTCACTGGGCTCACAGCGTATGTTTTTCCCATTATTTAAAAACAGATGGGTGTGCAGAACCAGTTCACTTACTAGTCAGTTCCACTGGTGGTGTTCCAACGACTGGTTTGTTTTCCAGGGTGATGCTGGCTCGAAAACAAAGGCAGGCATCTTCAAGGAGAACTTTTTTATCTTTTGTGGGCTCACTGTCATATTCAGCCATGAATGCCAAGCCAAGCATATACAGAGCATTACCGTTGCATGGTGTTGTTTCAACTCTTAATTGGCACACCTACGAAAAGAGGGATTGATTTGTCATTGAGGAAAAATGCCAGCAACATCACAAACTTAAAAAACAGCTGAGTGGTGAGGCTGATGTAACTATTTAAGACCACAAGAAATAGGAACAGAAGGCAGCCGCTTGGTTTTTAGAGTCTGCTGTGCCATTCAATAGGATCATGGCTGATCCAATATTCCTCAGGTTCACTTTCCCGCCTTTTCCCCACATCCCTTGATTTCTCTCCTGAGCAAGAATGCATCCCAGTCTTAAATATACAGAGTGACTCTGCCTCCACCCCACAGCTCTCTGTGGTAAGGAATTCCAAAGACTCAACTCCCTGAACGAAGAAATTCCTCCTCATCTCAGTATGAAATTGGCTTCCCTTTATTGAGGCTATATCGTCTGGTCCTAGACTCTCCCATGAGGGGGAACATCCTCTCAGCATTTACCCTGTCAAGCCCCTTAGGAATCTAATAAGATTTACTGAAATTACCTTTCACTCTTCGAAACTCCAATGAGACCATGATGCTATTGTTTCTAATTTTTGAGGTAACAACCATTATATGGTCATGTCCTGAAACGTGTTTTATTGAATCATGCAGCTTTTGTTTGCTGTGGCTGCAGTACATACGTTTGCTTCCTCCAGGCCATTCACATGTTTTGCTAACATTTGCAATCTCAACACTGATCCCTGTGTCAACCTGAAAAATAACCCCTTATGACCATTCACTGCTTCCTGCCCCTTAGCTAATTTTCTATCCATACCATTATACTACCCCAAACACCAATGGGTCTTATGAATTAACCTCTTGTGAGGTCCCTTGTCAAATGCCCTCTTGAAGTCCGAATACAACACACACACCGGTTCCCCTCTACCAACTCTGGGTGGGACATCCTAAAAAAAAACTCAAATAAATTAAGCGTCGAAGGCTGAGGGGTGACCTTATAGAAGTTTACAAAATCATGAGGGGCATGGATAGGATAAATAGACAAAGTATTTTCCCTGGGGTCGGGGAGTCCAGAACTAGAGGACATAGGTTTAGGGTGGGAGGGGAAAGATAAAAGAGACCTAAGGGGCAACCTTTTCATGCAGAGGGTGGTACGTGTATGGAATGAGCTGCCAGAGGATATGGTGGAGGCTGGTACAATTGCAACATTTAAAAGTCATCTGGATGGGTATATGAATAGGAAGGGTTTGGAGCGATATGGGCTGGGTGCTGGCAGGTGGGACTAGATTGGGTTGGGATATCCGGTCAGCATAGATGGGTTGTACCGAAGGGTCTGTTTTCATGCTGTACATCTCTATGACTCTATAAATTAGTCAGACACAATTTCCCTTTCATGGTGCCATGTCAACTCAGCATGATTAGATAATGATTTTCCAAATGTGCTGCTATTGCTTCCTTGATAATTGATTTCACAGCTCATCACCGGGATCTCAAAGGTGGACGCTTCAAGAAGCAACTTCAGTCTTTAGTGGCAACTCATCCACTCGTATAATAGACGGTTCAGGTTCGCAATATTATAATGTTAGTTGAGGAAACTGACTTTCAACAATAGGAAATTGCTAGTAAAATAATCATTACAACTAAGCATCACACCAGAATGGAAACATCAGATGGGTAATGGCTTTAGAAAGCAATATTTCAATCTAATGTCACAAATGCCGAACAATGGAATAATGCAATATAAATTTGCCTTCCTCACAAAGCCAGTTCCAGATCTCAGGGAATGTGGTTGTCAAGGAAAAGATGATAATAGTATATTCAGTTCTTTGCAAGTAGTTGAGAAAATTGAACAAAAGTCACACTATAGAGGCCATTCTGCACTGTCACTGAATATTATTGACAGAGGCCAGGAAGTAGATTGCCTGTTCATTTCAGTTCAGTTCAGTTCAGTTCAGAGAGAGATGAATGGGGATAGGTTGAAAACAGAAACAACAGATTTTTGAAGGGAAATCTATAATGGATGCATACACGATAATCTTAAGAGTGTCCATTTAGAGTCTCTTTTGAAAACAGAAATTATTAAATCTTACAGTTATATTGAGAATGACAATGCGTCTACAATGTAGGAATAGATCAAGATTAACAAATTAAATTATTTATGTAAGCAGAAAGGTACAGTAGCAGGAAAATAATGTCTTTGTTATTACTTTTACATCTCTAAAACATAAAAGATTAATGATGAAATCACAAATGAGTACAATAGAAAGAAAACACTAAGATCGAATGATTAATCGGAGTGCCACTTAATCAATATTTGATTGTCAATATCCAACACTGAATAACAGTAATTCTTGGTTTCATACCGTTCGTTGCATCTCTTGAAGTTCTGCATTGGTTTGAAGGTTGGTATTTTTTATCAGTGCAGACAAAGCCTGGCATCTTTTAGAAACCAAATCCTCATTTACCAATGTCTGATGGGCAAGTAATTCTAAAAGGGTAAAATGAGCCTCAAGCAGTAGCAATTCCAATTCCTGACTTAAAATTCCACGGTACGGATATTTGCACAGGCTTCGGGAAGTTAAATCGACAGCACTGACATCAATACAGAAAAATAATTGCAGATGAAATATTCAGTAAAGACTTAAAATAGAGTGTTAATCATATCTAACAAATTAGTCTTGAGGAGAAGGGGAGAGAGAAATTGACCCCTTTCAAGTACTGAGTCATATAAAAACTTGCATGTCTATAGTGTCTTTCATGACCTGTGGATGTGCCCAAGTACATTACAGCCAGTTACTTATTGGTATAATAACTATCACGTTATAAGAAATGCATCAGGCAATTTATTCTCAGTAGGACTCCACAAGTATCAATATAATTTAGAAAATGTGTTTGGCAATATTAACTGAGAGATTAATGTATAGGGTATAGGGAATGGTATTGGCATGGGATCTTTTCAACACCAGCAAAGAGTCCGAATGGGGCTGTGACTTAACATCTCAACCCAAAGATTGAACTCCAATGCCTCAAAGGTTATGAGTATGATTCCTGTTCGGAGTCACCCAACTTCAAGACTGGTAGCAATGGGAGTGCTGAGGTTCGTTTCAGTATGACAAGGCTTCTGCTCCTGATCAATGAAGCTTTGTCGGCAATGGGACTGCGAGAACTGACTGAGGTTACTGTTGGGCTCAGTATTCATATTTTCCATTGTTCAACAAATCTCCAACACTCACAGCTGAAGAAAGACTTTTGGTGGAAATGGTGAGGAACGTATGCAGTTCATTTTGTGTCAGTCTTCACTATAGAGGATACAAGCAATATTTCAGAATTCACTGTAAATTAGGAAATGGAAAGTAGGCAGGAACACATTCCTGTCAGGGTGAAAGGAAAGGCTGGTAGGTATAAGGAATGCTGGATGACTAAAGAAATTGAGGGTTTAGTTAAGAAAAAGGAGGAAGCATATGTCAGGTACAGACAGGATAGATCAAATGAATCCTTATAAGAGTATAAAGGCAGTAGGAGTAGACTTAAGAGGGAATTTAGGAGAGCAAGGAGGGGATATGAGAAAGCTTTGGCAAATAGATTTCAAAGAGTTTTTACAAATACATTAAGGACAAAAGGGTAGCTAGGGAGAGAATAGGGCCCCTCAGAAATCAGCAAGGCGGCCTTTGTGTGGAGCCACAGAAAATGGGGGACATACTAAGTGAGTATTTTGCATCAGTATTTACTGTGGAGAAGGACATGGAATATATAGAATGTAGGGAAATAGATGGTGACATCTTGAAAAATGTCCATATTGCAGAGAACTGCTGGATGTCGTGAAACGCATAGAGGTGGATAAATCCCAAGGACCCGATCAGGTGTACCCTAGAACTCTGTGGGAAGTGATTGCTGGGACTCTTGCTGAGATATTTGTATCATTGATAGTCACAGGTGAGGTGCCGGAAGACTGGAGGTTGGCTAATGTGGTGCCACTGTTTAAGAAGGGTAGTAAGGACAAGCCAGGGAACAATAGACCAGTGAGCCTGACGTCAGTGGTGGGCAAGTTGTTGGAGGGAATCCTGAGGGACAGGATGCACATGTATTTGGAAAGGCAAGGATTGATTAGGTATAGTCAACATGGCTTTGTGAGTGGAAAATCATGTCTCAAACTTGATTGAGTTTTTTGAAGAAGCAACAAAGACAATTGATGAGGGCAGAGTGGTAGATGTGATCTATATGGACTTCAGTAAGTGTTCGACAAGGTTCCCCATGGGAGACTGGTTAGCAAGGTTAGATCTCACGGAATACAGGGAGAACTAGTCATTTGGATACAGAACTGGTTCAAAGGTAGAGGACAGAGGGTGGTGGTGGAGGGTTGTTTTTTCAGAATGGAGGCCTGTGACCAGTGGAGTGCCACAAGGATCGGTGCTGGGTCCTCTACTTTTCGTCATTTATATAAATGATCTGGATGTATGCATAAGAGGTATAGTTAGTAAGTTTGCCGATGACACCAAAATTGGAGGTGTAGTGGACAGCGAAGAAGGTTATCTCAGATTAAAAAGGGATGTTGATCACATCAGCCAATGGGCTGAGAAGTGGCAGATGGAGTTTAATTTAGATAAATGCGAGGTGCTGCATTTTGGGAAATCAAATCTTAGCAGGACTTATACACTTAATGGTAAGGTCCTAGGGAGTGTTGCTGAACAAAGACTTGGAGCGCAGGCTCATAACTCCTTGAAAGTTGAATCACTAGGATAGTGAAGGCGGCGTTTGGTATGCTTTCCTTTCTTGGTCAGAATATTGAGTACAGGAGTTGGGAGGCCATGTTGCGGCTGAACAGGACATTGGTTAGGCCAGTGTTGGAATATTGCATGCAATTCTGGTTTTCTTCCTATCGGAAGGGTGTTGTGAAACTTGAAAGGGGTCAGAAAAGACTTAAGGATGTTGCCAGGATTGGAGGATTTGAGCTATAGGGAGAGGTTGAACAGGCTGGGGCTGTTTTCCTTGGAGCGGAGGCTGAGGGGTGACTTGTAGAGGTTTACAAAATCATGAGGGGCATGGATAGGATAAATAGACAAAGTCTTTTCCCTGGGGTCGGGGAGTCCAGAACTAGAGGGCATAGGTTTAGGGTGAGAGGAGAAAGGTATAAAAGAGACCTAAGGGGCAACTTTTTCACGCAGAGGGTGGTACGTGTATGGAATGAGCTGCCAGAGGAAGTAGAGGAGGCTGGTACAATTGCAACATTTAAAAGGCATTCGGATGGGTATATGAATAGGAAGGGTTTGGAGGGATATGGGCAGGGTGCTGGCAGGTGGGACAGATTGGGTTGGGATATCTGGTCGGCATGGAAGGGTCTGTTTCCATGCTGTATACCTCTATGACTCTATGATTCATGAAATTTACTATCACTAGGCCTGAAGGCTTATAATCCTGGATCCTGATGGATTTTATCATAGGATCTTAAAAATAATGGGTAGTGAGATATTTGATGCATTGTCAAGAATTCTCTAGACTCAGGGACAGTTTCATTAGAGAAAAAAAATAGAGACTGTAATTCCTTTATTCAAAACAAGAGGGAGACAGAAAGCAGGAAACTACAGGACAATTAGATTAGCATCTATTATAGGGAAAATGTTAAAAGCTATTATTAAAGATGTCATAGCTGGGCACTTAGAAAACAAAATCAAGGTAATTAGCAGGATCAGCGTGGCTTTGTGAAGGGGAATGCCCTGCCAGTAGCAGTGGTGGACTCTCCCTCATTATGGGCATTTAAGCGGGCATTGGATAGGCATATGGAGGATAGTGGACGAGTGTAGGTTAGGTGGGCTTGGATCAGCACAACATCGAGGGCCGAAGGACCTGTACTGCGCTGTATTCTTCTATGTTTAGCCAATTTATTGGACATCTTTGGAGAAGTAACACATGCTGTGGATAAAAAGGTAGATGTGCTATACTTAAATTTCCAAAAGGCATTTGATAAGGTGCCACATCACAAGTTATTGTGGAAAATAGATGATCATTGTGCAGGCATTAACATAATAATGGTTAGTTGACAGGAATTTCAGAGTAGGCATCGATGGGTATTTTTCTGTTTGGCAAGATCCAGTGGGTGGTGTGCCACAGCGATCAATGCTGTTTCATTCAATTGATAGAAATGTCTTGGATGAAGGAACTAATATATGGTTGCTAAATTTGCTGAAGACATGACGATAGACAGGCAAATAAATTTGGCAAAAATGAGCACTGCAGATACTGGAGATTAGAGTAGAGAGTGTCGTGCTGGAAAAGCAGGTCAGGCAGCATCCGAGGAACAGGAGAATCAACGTTTCAGGCAAAAGCCCTTCATCAGGAATTACAAACTTAAAAACCACAACACCAGGTTATAGCTCAACAGGTTTAATTGGAAGCACACAAGCTTTCGGAGAAGTTGGAACCACTGTTTAAAACTAAGTATTAGTCATTTAAGAGAGACATAAGGAGAACCCTTTCCTCATAAATAGTCCTGGGTCTTTGGAAAGCTCTTTCACAAAAGAAGGTGAAAGTAGAGTCATTGGATACATTTGAGGCAGTAGTAGATAGATTTTTGATAGGCAACGGGTGAAAGGAGCAGGCAGATACATGGGACAATCAGATCAGCCATGATCTTTATGAATGGTGGCAGAAGTTCGTGGGGTTGAGTGGCCTACTCTTACTCCTAATTTAATTGTTCATGGAACTGCAATTTAGTAAATGTAACCCAACATCAGTTATTGCTTTCAGGTGAGATAGAGTAAGAGAAAGAACAAAAGAATGTATAATTCAATACTTATTGTGGTTTGTGAATTTATGATGCTGTATTAGATCTCAAATATATCTATCTTTTATTGAATGATAAATCCTTGAAATCATTCATTAAAATGACAGTGATGTAACTACTTTGTGGTTACGGTAATGATTATTTTTAAGAGTCTTCTATCCTTCTAACAATAAATTATTTTCCAGCTTGCATCTTAGGTCACTCTCATGAACAAGTTTCAATTCCTAATTCTTTGAAAGTGTCGATCCCAGCTTTTAAAATGCAAGTATTCCTCAGCAACATGCTTGAAATAACGAATTGTAAGCAGTCTGCAAATTATTTTTTAGCATTTATGCAATGCATTTAAAGACCATTCAGATCATCAGCAGCGATAAAGGATCACTGTTTCATTTAAAATATTAAATGCATTTATTAAACAACCAGCAAGCAATTGTCATATAGATGTGATTTTTGAAAAACTAATTTAGGATATTATTGACTCGACATTTATCCACATCTTGGACTTTTTGGAAAACAGTACTTTGTAAACCAGTGGAGGCTGGCAGCAGCAAGGGAAAAGTTGCACTTACAAAGAACACAAATTAAGATGTTATACTCTAGTCATTATATTTTTACCAAGGCTTTGAGGTTGTGTTTTTGTCTGTTTGTATATATTTGCATGTTTTAAATCTTGTGTAAATAATCTCGACATCTTTGTTTAAGTAATTTTCACTTTCAATAAATTAGTTTTTTATTAGAACATAGAACATAGAAAAATACAGCGCAGTACAGGCCCTTTGGCCCTCGATGTTGCGCCGTTCCAAGCCCACCTAACCTACACTAGCCCACTATCCTCCATATGCCTATCCAATGCCCGTTTAAATGCCCATAAAGAGGGAGAGTCCACGACTGCTACTGGCAGGGCATTCCATGAACTCACGACTCGCTGAGTAAAGAATCTACCCTAACATCTGTCCTATACCTACCAGCCCTTAATTTAAAGCTATGCCCCCTCGTAATAGCTGACTCCATACGTGGAAAAAGGTTCTCATGGTGAACCCTATCTAAACCCCTAATCATCTTGTACACCTCTATCAAGTCACCCCTAAACCTTCTTTTCTCCAATGAAAACAGCCCCAACTGCCTCAGCCTTTCCTCATACGATCTTCCTACCATACCAGGCAACATCCTGGTAAACCTCCTCTGCACCCGTTCCAGTGCCTCCACATCCTTCCTATAGTATGGCGACCAAAACTGCACACAATACTCCAGACGCAGCCGCACCAGAGTCTTATACAACTGCAACATGACCTCAGGACTCCGGAACTCAATTCCTCTACCAATAAAAGCCAGTATGCCATATGCCTTCTTCACAGCAATATTTACCTGGGTGGCAACTTTCAGAGATCTGTGCACATGGACACCAAGATCCCTCTGCTCATTCATACTACCAAGTAACCGACCATTAGCCCAGTACCCCATCTTCTTGTTACTCTTACCAAAGTGAATCACTTCACACTTACCTACATTTAACTCCATTTGCCACCTTTCTGCCCAGCTCTGCAGCTTATCTATATCCCGCTGTAACCTGCCACATCCTTCCTCACTGTCAACAACTCCACCGACTTTCGTATCATCCGCAAACATGCTCACCCAACCTTCTAGCCCCTCCTCCAGGTCATTTATAAAAATGACAAACAGCAATGGTCCCAAAACAGATCCTTGCGGAACACCGCTAGTGACGGCACTCCAAGATGAACCTTTGCCATCAACTACTACCCTCTGTCTTCTTCCAGCCAGCAAACTCCTAATCCAAACCTCCAACTCACCCTCAATGCCAAACCTCCGTATTTTTTGCAGTAGCCTACCATGGGGAACCTTATCAAACGTCTTACTAAAATCCATATACACCACATCTACCGCTTTACCCTCGTCCACCTCCTTAGTCACCTTCTCAAAGTATTCAATAAGGTTTGTGAGGCATGACCTGCCCTTCACAAAACCATGCTGGCTATCCTTGATCACATTATTCCTATCCAGATATTCATAAATCCTATCCCTTACAATTCTCTCTAAGACTTTGCCCACAAAAGAAGTGAGACTCACCGGCCTATAGTTACTAGGGTTATCCCTACTCCCCTTCCTGAACAAGGGAACCACATTTGCTATCCTCCAGTCTTCTGGCACTATTCCTGTAGACAACGAGGACATAAAAATCAAGGCCAATGGCTCTGCAATCTCCTCCCTTGCTTCCCAGAGAATCCTAGGATAAATGCCATCAGGCCCAGGGGACTTATCTATTTTCACCCTTTCCAGAATTTCCAACACCTCTTCCCTACATACCTCAAAGCAGTCCATTCTAATTAATTGTGACTCAGTATTCACATCGGCAACAATGTCCTGTTCCTGAGTGAATACTGACGAAAAGTATTCATTCAGTGTCTCCCAATCTCTTCAGCCTCCACACGCAACCTCCCACTACTATCCTTGACTGGACCTATTCCTACCCTAGTCATTCTTTTATTCCTGACATACCTATAGAAAGCCTTAGGGTTTTCCCTAATCCTACCAACTAAGGACTTTTCATGCCCCCTCCTTGCTGCTCTTAGCTCTCTCTTCAGATCCTTCCTGGCTACCTTATAACTCTCAATCGCCCCAATTGAACCTTCACGCCTCATCTTTACATAGGCCGCCCTCTTCCCTTTAACAAGGGATTCCAATTCCTTATTAAACCACGGCTCCCTCACACGACCCTTTCCTCCCTGCCTGACAGGTACATACTTATCAAGAACACTCAATAGTTGCTCCTTGAACAAGCTCCACATATCAATTGCACCCTTCCCTTGAAGCCTACTTTTCCAAGCCACGCATCCTAAGTCATGCCTCACCGCATCATAATTTCCCTGCCCCCAGCTATAACTCTTACCCTGCAGTGCACACTTATCCCTCTCCATCACTCGAGTAAAAGTCACTGAATTGTGGTCACTGTCCCCAAAGTGCTCACCTACCTCCAATTCTAACACCTGGCCTGGTTCGTTACCCAGAACCAATCCAGTATGGCCTCACCTCTTGTTGGCCTGTCTACATATTGTGTCAGGAAACCTTCCTGCACACATTGGACAAACACCGACCCATCTAATGAACTCGAGCTATAGCTTTCCCAGTCAATATCAGGAAAGTTAAAGCCCCCATAACAACCACCCTATTACTTTCACTCTTCTCCTGAATCATCCTCGCAATCCTTTCTTCTACGTCTCTAGGACTATTAGGAGGCCTGTAGAAAACTCCTAACAGGGTGACCTCACCTTTCCTATTCCTAACCTCAGCCCAAACTACCTCAGATGGCGAGTCTTCATCCATCATCCTTTCCACCGCTGTAATACTATCTTTGACAAGCAATGCCACACCTCCCCCTCTTTTACCCCCACCTCTGACCCTACTAAAACATTTAAACCCTGGAACCTGCAACAGCCAATCCTGTCCCTGTTCTACCCATGTTTCCGTAATAGCCACAACATCGAAATCCCAGGTACCAACCCACGCTGCAAGTTTACCTACCTTATTTCGTACACTTCTTGCATTAAAGTATGCACACTTCAAGCCACTTTCCTGTTTACAGGCACCCTCCTTTGAGATTGATGCCATGTTCCTAACCTCCCTACACTCCAGGTCCTGCACCCTAAAGCTACAGTCAAGGTTCCCATGCCCCTGCAGAGTTAGTTTAAACCCCCCCAAAGAGCAATAGCAAACCTCCCCCCAAGGATACTGGTGCCCCTCAGGTTCAGGTGTAGACCATGCTGTTTATAGAGGTCCCACCTTCCCCAGAAAGAACCCCAGTTATCCAGATACTGGAATCCCTCCCTCCTGCACTATCCCTGTAGCCACGCATTTAACTGTTCTCTCTCCCTATTCCTCGACTCTCTATCATGTGGCACGGGTAACAAACCAGAGACAACAACTGTGTTTGTTCTAACTCTGAGCTTTCAACGTAGCTCCCTGAAAGCCTGCCTAACATCCTCATCCCTCTTCCTACCTCTGTCGTTGGTGCCAATGTGGACCACGACTTCGGGCTGCTCCCCCTCCCCCTTAAGGACCCGGAAAACACGATCAGAGACGTCACGTACCCTTGCACCTGGGAGGCAACATACCAAACGTGAGTCTCTCTCGCCCCCACAAAACCGCCTATCTGTGCCCCGAACTATCGAGTCCCCAATAACTATTGCTCTGCTCTTCTCCACCCTTCCCTTCTGAGCAACGGGGACAGGCTCCGTTCCTTATTGTTTCTTAAGGAACCTGGAAATTGTTTCTAAGACTGAGCTATATCCTAGTGGTCCATGTTGGTGTTTATAATCAATTGAAACATCCTCCCATCCCTCTTTATTTAACCCTACCAGCATAATCTTTCATTCCTTTTTCCCTTGTGTTCATCTAGCTTTCTCATAGATGCAACACATTGTCCTTTCGACCCCTCAGCTAGGTTTTGATTCTCTGCGAAGACTGCAGTCAAGCAGACATTTGTCCACATTTGGCTCAATCAAAAGACATAATCATCCATACAGCTTTTCCTCGATTTCCTATAGGTTGTTTGGCTTTTCAAAACAGACACCCAGGGCTTAAATTTAACTCTGGGCATTTTTATCAAGTTTTGATGGTTTATTGCATTAAAAATGCTACATAAATGCAATTTATTGTATATGAAGTTCATTAAAACAACATTTAACACTTACAAGTGAAGAACTTGTTCGGGAGACATTGTTCTTTCAGGTAATCCTGCTGGTGGGTTGAAGAGAAATGTTCCTAGCCTGTATATCCCTTTGATCAACTGAATGTTCTGAAGAGAAAATGTATCTAAAGCCCGAAGAAATGAGAGTTCATGACTAGACGGGAAAAATGGATAAAAATTTACTTACAAACTATTCAAAACATCAGAATAAACTTAATCTGCTAACCCACTGAAATAAACAGAGAGATAATGGTTAACCATGGGTAAACAGGGCAACATTAGAATCATAACATAGAGGTTTACATGATGCTGCTGGTCCTGCTTATGAGTTGGCACACTTTTGCGGCAACCCTGCCTTGACCAATTCTAGGTAGCTTGACTTGTTGGTTAGTTGGTGACAGGATGCCTATACCTTGAAAGGACTTGCAGGATTGGTGGTCACAGCTGAGACTGTACCCAGTTCGCAGCAGCATCATGGAGGCCAATCTGGAATGAAGATAAGTGTTACAGAGGAGGTGCTATTGCTTTGAGAGCAGCACCTTGCTGGAAAGCTCTCCATACGATGCATGAATGCACACATGCACACCTCACCCCCTTGCTTTTTGGTCACCCCATTTCCAGATCACAACTCAAACGTTACTATAATGATTGCTACCCAGTTGATGCTGCATAGAGGAGATCATTTGGTCCACTGGATTCATACTATCACTCTCTAGAGCTCTGTCAGCCTTGTCTGACATTACCACCAGAGTCAGTGCAGTCTCAGTTGTATGTAGGAATGCTCAGCAGAGTAGGAACAAGATTAACAACTTTGTCCACTCCATCAGGTTAAAGTGCCACCATATTAATCTCTGCTTTCATAGACTGTGTACTCTCATGGAAGGTGGCTAACACACTCACTATCACAAGCAAATCTTGCCTCAGTTTCATCCCCACCCTATTAACTCATGCAATGGCCTTTGCCCCTCCTACTCACTCCCTCGGAACATCTCACCACCTTTCTCCCAGCTTCACCAGTATGGACAGCTGAGAATCCTACCTTCATTTCTCTTAATACCTCTCTTTCCCTCATTACAGGAGAAGACTACCTACAATAGGACAGAGTGTCCCAAAATTGGTGACAGCTATCAAACATTTGTGTCCTTGTCCCTCATGAGATGAACCGGATTCGGATTGTCCTGAGGAACTGACTGACTAAGTCCAAGTTCCTGGTCTGACTTTAGAGGTTGCCCTGGACCTACATTACCTCTAATTTCACCTTTTGCTCTGTGGACCTCCCAGGTTCCTGCACAGCAGTTGGTTCTGGAACCAGAAGTCAATGTATCTCTACACCAATTGCTTTTCACAGACATTTGGTGTGGCTGCATGTGGCAATGTGTTTGATTTTCTGTGTCAGGACCACCTGACTGAAGAGTATCTTTTGACTTGACTGAAGACTGCTAACACTTGGCTTTGTATCTACATTAAAAGGCAAGAGAATATAACAATACTGTGAGCATGGTAGCTCTGGCTGAGAAGTCAAACCATAAAAGGCAAGACAAGGCCAGAAAAAGTATGTGAGCATACAGGTAGACTCAATGTGTGTGAGTGCTAAGAGATTGACAAACAGACCTGAGGTGTACCCCACAACTTCAGTCCATGTCCCTGCATGCAAAGTATCCTTGTAAAGATGTTGCAATGATAGGTGCCAGAGCACCCTGAAGTTTAAAAAAAAAAGTGCTGCAAATGAATCCAAGATGTGCCATGATAATATAGTGAGGCTATTATGTATTAGATGTCAATAGCTGTGAAACTGGGGTGTGGGCAGTTCTGAGGCACTGTAGCATGTGTCAAAGGTGGGACCCCAGAGGAGCAAACAGCAAGCTGGAGTCACGAGGTATGCGTTCTCACTTTCGTGACAGGAGTTTTCAGCATCTAGTTCCCTTGTGGCAGGTGGTAGCAAATGAAGCTGCGTATTTATGAGGCTGGATTTGCAAATAATAGAAGAGTATTAACAAGCAATAATTCTTCTTAACAGACATCTTGCCAATCCCTAGCAAGAATCTTGTTTGATGCCTGGAACTCTATTGAAAAATAATAATCAGTTACTCCTGATGTCAAGGAAAACCTCACTGAAGGACTCAAGATTCTACCAAATTTCTTGCCAAAGCCCACATCATTCAGACCCCTATAAAGATTCTGTCCCCACTATTCCCATTGTGAATCTAATATGGATTGAGTGAAGTTTTGACAGTACAGACCTGACGGACCAAAGGGCCTTTTCTATATTATTTGATTCTACATCTCAAGTGATTTAATTTGTAATGTATCGAGTGCCTGTTGAGAAGCATTTAAAGCACATGGTGTGGACCAATTTTAAACTTCCACCAAAATGACTTATGTCATTCACCCAATTTCAGGGTCAGAGGGTGTATATCATTTTAGCTTATTCTCTGTTTGGTTGCGATGTTCAACTAAATTCTCCATGGAATGGAGAAAAGCATAAACATTCACATTAAATGACCGACTATTAATCAATATCATACAAGAAAGGCCAAAAGAATTACTGGTAAAGGAAGATTACCTCAGAGTACAACAAGGTATTGGTCAGAGTGTTGAGTACAGGAGTTGAGAGGCCATGTTGTGGCTGTACAGGACATTGGTTAGGCAGCTTTTGAAATATTGCGTACAATTCTGGTCTCCTTCCTATAGGAAGGATGTTGTGAAACTTGAAAGGGTTAAAAGATGTACTAAGGATGTTGCCAGGGTTGGAGGATTTGAGCTATAGGGAGAGGCTGAATAGGCTGGAGTGTCACAGGCTGAGGGGTGACCTTATAGAGGTTTATAAAATCACGAGGGGTATGGATAGGATAAATTGACAAAGTCTTTTCCCTGGGATGGGGGAGTCCAGACAGCATAGGTTTAGGGTGAGAAGAGTAAGATTTAAAAGGGATCTAAGGGGCCACATTTTCACAGAGGGTGGTGTGTGTATGGATCGAGCTGGCAGAGGAAGTGGTGGAGGCTGGTACAAATACAACATTTAAAAAGGCATCTGGAGGGGTACATGAATAGGAAGGGTTTGGACGGATATGGGAAAAGTGCTGGCAAATGGGACTAGATAATGTTGGGATATGTGGTCGGCATGGATGAGTTCGACTGAAGGGTCTGTTTCTGTGCTGTACATCTCTATGACTCTAAATCCTTGATAAGATGTGCCAATGCGCTAAGGAGTGGATGATGGAGTTTAATTTAGATAAATATGAGGTGCTTCATTTTGGAAAGGTAAATTCAGGGCAGGATTTGTACTCTTAATGGTAAGGTCCTGGGGAGTGTTGCTGAACAAAGATCTTGGAGTGCAGGTTCATAGCTCCTTGAAAGTGGAGTCCCAAGTTGGCTGGATAGTGAAGGCGGCATTTGGTATGCTTTCCTTTATTGGTCAGAGTATTGAATACAGGAGTTGGGAGGTCATGTTGTTGCTGTACAGGACATTGGTTAAGTCACTTTTGGAATAGTGTGTGCAGTTCTGGTTTCTTTTCTATTGGAAAGATGTTGTGAAACCTGAAAGGGTTCAGAACAGATCTACAAGGATGTTGCCAAGGTTGAGGGTTTGAGCTATAGGGAGAGGCTGAATAGGCTGGGGCTATTTTCCCTGGAGCATTGGAAGCTGAGAGGTGATATTATAGAGGTTTATAAAATCATGAGGCGCATGGATACAGTGAATAGACAACACCATTTTTTTTGGCATAGTGTTAAGCTGAGAATGAAAAGAAATAAAAAGGACCTCAGGGGTAACCTTTCCACTCAGAGGGTGGTGTGTGAATGGAATGAACTGCCAGAGGAAGTGATGGAGGCTGTGCAATTACATTTAAAAGTCATCTGGATGGGTATGTGAATAGGAAGTGTTTAGAGGGACATGGGCCAAATGCTGGCAAATGAGATTAGATTGATTTTGAATATCTGGTTGGCATGGACAAATTGGACCAAAGGGTCTGTTTCCATGCTGTACAGCTCTATGACTCAGAGAAATGTCATACTGGTGCAGTATGTGCATTCCCTTGAGATTAGGAGTAAACAAAATTGCTGGGAGAATGGAGGGAGCTTCACACTCAATCTAGAAGTACTAGGAATGTTTGTTCCTGGAAGCTGGTATTGAATTTCCCATCTGGAACGATGAAACACTAAGAGGCCATTCATACCCTCAAGGCTATTCTGCCATTCAATCAATTCATAGCAGACCCATACCTGAACTCCATCTATGTGGAGAAACCCCTTATGCACTAATAGAGAAACAAAAACAATGCTGTACATTACCAAACAGTGTCCCCTCAATAGACCCAGCATTGGACTAATCAACTCAAGCTCTGCAAAATGAGGTTGGCTCCAGGGATTTGTGAAAAAAAAATCTACTTGCCCAGATTCAACGACCCTGATGGCCTTATCTGTATGAAGAGTGTTTAGTCTCAGTTTCAAAATTTTGGAATTTAATTCAGAAATGTGTTATATCTCCAAACATGTATCTAGTGTATTATTGTGGACAATAAAAACTTACTTTGCTGAGTTGTCACTTGGAGTTTGAAGGTCAGTTAGTAATTGTTCTAAGCCCTGTTGGAGGTATTGAATGGCATAGCGTGTTTGAGGACCCAGGCCATCATCCTGATCTAGCACAAGCAAGCCAGCATAAAATCTGAAGATAAATAAGCAATATGTACATTTACGTCCCATTTGTTCAACTAAAATATCAGGATAGATTATCACAATGCATATATCTAAGGTTGCACAAATCCTCAATTGTTAATTAATACTTTAAATTTATATGGGCTAACCTGTTGGGGAAAATATCACCAAGAAATTCTATTAATCTTCATTCTCTTGTAGGGTGAGTGCCATTAGCTAGGCCAACATTTGTTGCCCATTCCTAATTGCCCTTGAATTGAAAGGCAGGCTGGGTCATATAACAGGACAGGTAAGAGTCAACCACGTTGTTGTGGGTCTGGAGTAACATGTAGGCAAAACTAGGTAAGGACAGCAAATTTCTTCCCTAATAGACATTAGTGAACCAGACAGCCTTGCCTTCACTGATGACTAGCTATCAATTCCAAATTGGAATTAAGAACATAGAACAGTTCAGCACAATAGAGGCCCTTCAGACCTCAATGTTTTGCCAACCTTTTATCCTACTCTAAGATCAAACTAACCTACATACCCTTCATTTTACTATCATCTATGTGTCTATCCAAGAGTCGCTTAAATGTCCCTAATGTATCTGGTTCTATTACTGCTGCTGACATTCCACGCACCTACCAATCTGTGTAAAGAACCTACCTTTGACATCGCCCCTAAACCTTCTTCCAATTATTCTAAAATTATGCCCCCATTAACTGAATTGAAATTTCTCCTGATGTCTTGGTGTGATTTGAATTCACGTCCCCAGAGCATTGGCTTAGGTGTCTGGATTACAGTCTAACTCCAATAACATTATCACTGCCCCGCCATTTCCCTAATTTAGTTATTATTCAGGTGGGAGTGTGCAAATCACATTTACAGACACAGGTTTTGGACACAAGGTATTTGGTCTCTGGTCACAGTTAAAGGCTTCTGGGTCACTTTCCCATGTCTACTAGCATTGTTCCTGTGGTCCAAATGATGTATCAGTCTGACACTTGTCAGCACCTCAAGACCATTCAATCAGGGATCAGTAGAACAGCACAGGAAATGAAGCTAACTACTATATAGTGGAGTGCTGCAGTGATCAGTGCTTGGGTCTCAGCTATTTATGATTTATATTAATGACATTGGGCAGCACGGTGACTCAGTGGTTAGCACTGCTGCCTCACAACACTAGGTACCCGGGTTCAATTCCAGCCTTGGGCGACCGTCTGTGAGGAGTTTGCACATTCTCCCCGTGCCTGCGTGGGTTTCCTCTGGGTGCTCCGGTTTCCTTCCACAATCCAAAGATGTGCAGGTTAGATGGATTGGTCATGCTAAGGGTTCAGGGTTGTATAGGTCAGGTGCATTAATCAGGGGTAAATGTAGAGTATTGAGGTAGGAGAATGGGTTGTGTTGGGTTACTCTTCGGAGGGTTGTTGTGGACTTGTTGGGCCAAAGAACCTATTTCCACATTGTAGGGATTCTATGACATAGATGAGAGAACAAGCAATATTGGAGACAAACTTTCGATGATGATCTTTTTGAATGGTGTAGCTGCCTTAATAGGCCAAAACTTTCTCCTACTTTTTGTGATCTCATGACCAGGGTAAGTATTCAATTGCTTAGTTTCTGCTGAGTGGAAAGAGAGGTAAAATCTCCTCCTTACACCAACAGCAGGCCATTTAATAACACAAGAAAACATAAAATGAGGAATTAAGACTGCTTCCCACACAGAACAACCATTTTGGAGGTTACATCCATTTAATACCTGAAGGGAATGCCCTGCACACATATTTTAATTTGCAAAAAGAATCATTCAATATTTTAGGATATTCATGCATCATGATGTTATGTTATAAAAGTATTCCATAATATTTGTATAGCCCACTAGGCCCTTAATATTTATGTTCTACAATAGCCCCCATTACCTTTTCTCAACTAATCCCATCAAATTATTCTTCTGCTCCTTTCTCCCTCAATTGTGTAGATTTGCTTTCCTTTAAATGCAGCCATGCTTGTCACATCAGCACCTTGGTCTTGTTTCACCACAACTGCAAATCCCCTGACCCTCGCCCCAACATGAGAGAACTATTATATCATATGGAATCATTTGAACATGTCAAATTGTATCTGAAAAATCATCCCAACACATTTTTATCAAAACCTTTTTTTTGTACAAGTAGGTTTTCTCAGTCTCAGCTGAGATAGGAGGAGGAGTGTAATTGAAACATTAACACTTCCTTTCACTACTGATGCTGCCAGATCTGTTGACGCTCTCCAGCATTTGTTTTCTTTTCAGATATCCAACATTCACAGCATTTCGTTCTTGTTTTAGTCTCAATTGATTTAGCCAGGAATTCACTATCCTGTGACTATATAGCTCCTCCAAACCTGTTGCCTGACTTGGGCATTGTTAGTTATAAAGCTACATCCTCTTGCACAAAATAGCTTGCTCTTCAAAAGGCTTTTTCTACCCTGCACAGTAGATTCTTATCTATAATAATGAAAGGAAAAGTGCTGCCCAACATCAATATTAGAAATATTTAACAGATGACCAATTTGGTATTGAATGTGAGCCAGCCTAATAAAACATCAAAATTGCCTTTCCTTATAGAAACAATCCAGAGACAGGATTAGTCTGAGAGAGATTTGGACCTATGAACATCAATAACCTTTATCTATATACTGTAGATCCTTTAACATAATGAAGCCTCCCAAGGCATTTCACAGAAGCTTATAGAATTAAGTCAGACACCAAGCCAGAACAGGAAATATTAGACAAGATGATCAAAAGTTTAATGCTTTAAGAATTGTTTAAAGGGAGGAAAATGAGGTAGAAAAGCAATGGTGTATTAGGAGCAAATACCGGAGCTCAGGTCCAGGCAAATGCTGCAGGAATACTGCATATTGTCAATGACAGAACTCTGCTGTCAAGCCAAACAGACATTCTGCTAATCACAGAAATGACTAATGTGCTATACAAATTTAATTGCCGAGTGAATAGGTCATACATCTTGCCTTCATTAATCAGAATATTAAGTATAGAAGTTGGAACATTATGTTGTGGCTGTACAGGACTTTGGTGAGGCTACTTTTAAAATACTGTGTGTAATTCTGGTTGCCCTTCTGTAGGAAAGATGTTAAACTTGAAAGGGTGCAGGAAGGAATTACAAGGATGTTGCCAGTACTGGAGGGTTTGGGTTATAGGGCGAGGCTGAATAGGCTGGGGCTTTCTTCCCCCGGAGTGTTGGAGGCTGAGGAGTTATTATGGGCATGGATAGAGTGAATAGCCAAGGTCTTTTCCAGGGGTGGGGTGTCCAAAACTAAAGGGCATAAGTTTAAGGTGAAAGGGGAAAGTTTTAAAATGGAGCTGAGGGATACTTCTTTTCGCGCAGAGTATGGTGCGTGCACGTAATGAGCTGCCATTATAACATTTAGATTGCATCTGGACAGATATATGAATAGGAAGTGTTTAGAGGGATTGGTTGGGATGACTGGTTGGCATGGACGAGTTGGACCGAAAAGTCTATTTCTGTGCTGTATGATTCTATGACATGGCCATTTTGTATCCTAATCACCATAAACAGTGAGATGGCCTAGTCAAAACTGAAGTATGCTTAGGTTTGTGTAAGAGGCTGACATATATAATGAACAGAATGAAGATAAATTTCTTTCCCTTTAAAATATTGTAAAACATCTTGTCTATTTTTAAACCAATGATGTGTATTTCCAGGGCAGTAACTACACTAACTTAGAGCGCATAAGTATATTGTGCTTAACAGGAATATGGCAAATTAGTTCAGAAATAGTGGAACTCAATGTACTTGAGACAGCAAAGTAAAACTCAAGATGATAAATTCATCACTGTACACTTGCCGGCACATAATTAAGATATATCTGGGAATAGATCTTCCCACCTTTGTCCTTGCAAATGAACTGTTACAGGAGAAGGTGAGGATTGTAGATGTTGGAGATCAGAGACGAAGAGTGTGGTGCTGGAAAAACACAGCCAGTCAGGCAACATCCAATGAGCAGGAGAATCGACATTTCGAGCTTTGTCAGAAAATGTATTGTTATGCAGAATTACAAAGTATTTATGGCACTCAAGCAGATGATTTGACCTCACTGGTTTATACTGGTGTTTTATAGCCCAGAGAAACCTCACCTCACTTCATTCCACCCTATAAGTAAATACTTTCATTCTTTACTTCCTCTCGCGTTTATCTCACTTCTACCTAAACGTATCTGTACTATTCACATCAACTGTTTCCTACAGTAGTGAGTTCCATGTACTAAGCACTCTGAACTTTCTCCTGGATTTCTTACTGACTTTATGAGCAACCATCTTAGATTTATAACCCTAGCTTTGTTTAGTGGAATTATTGATCAATCATTTTAATAATTATATAATTTGAAATAAGTAGTGCAGAACACAGTGAAAGTCTATAAAAACTTAAAAATACGATGCAAGATTTTTTCATTAATTGTAAAGAAAATCAAGACACTTGTCCTTGTACACAACTTCAATATTGCTGGAAAAAAAACATTTTATTGGACCTTTTCATCTTACAATCATCAAGATAATTCCTAAGAATACCAGTGTAAAAGGAGAACCACAATATGAAAAATGCTGATTGGTTGACAAGTGGATGGTGATTGGTGAAGCTGTTGCCATGTTTCATGCTGGTACAATGCAATATCAACATGAGTGGTGTTTATCACTGACAGGACATTGCTGTCAAGCCAAAAAGACATTCAGCTAATCACAGAAATGAATGATGTGCTATACAAACTCAATTGTCCAGTGAGTAGGTCATACATCTCAGACTGGGAGATCGTACCAAACAGCATATCCATTTGGTTTGCACATTCAGCAAGCTACTAACCATACCAATCAGCCTGTGCTTGTGAAACTCAAAACACAGTATCCAACTTTAGTTGTGCATTTGTGATTGGTCATTGACTAAATAATTCTGAGTGTGCTAAGAATCAGGCTGACAACCAATTTATGAATGTCATTTGGGCTTGCAGTGTGATATATGTGTGTGTACTGGAAGTTGTGTCTACTAATACACTGGGTCCTGTTATTTGCAGTCAGAAAATAATAATAATATTGTACCTGTTTCAACTAAAAAAAAAACTTAACCATTCTCTGGTTAATTTCTCAGGGAAATGACTGGACTCATCATAGCCAATTTAACTGGTTTAAATTTAAACAAAGCTTGGCAATTATTGTCAACTGTCATCTAATGAATGAATGTCCTGTGGTAACATCTCTATTCATCAGAGTCGACTTACCAACCAATCAACACTCTCTTCTCAATCACCATAAAATGTTGATTTTCCCAACACATTAGTATTTCCTGTGAATTTTCCTGAAAAAATGCAAAATGTTTTGACAAATGTGTTGTTTTTCAGCAATAATCCTTACCAAGGTGATGTGAGCAAAGTCTGTGGTTTTAGCTGCTCACCTGATGGAAGGTTCTGTTGGTTTCTGTGCTAGTGCCACCTGTAAATGTTTCAGTGCATCATTGTTCTTTTTTTGGAACAGGTATAACCGACCAACATGAAAATTGTATTTCCAACTCTGAGGTTGAAGAGACAAGGCATCTAAGTATTTCAGCAGAGACCATTCGATGTACTTATGCTCATCGGAGACCACTGGTTTCAATTTACCATCCTATATTATATAGCCAGTCAATAAAAATAAATAATATAGAGCATTAGTTATGTGATCAAAGCTCTTGCCATTAAATTACATATGTAAGGATTTATGCAGAAGTGGATCACAGAAATAAACTATTTTTTGGTGCTGGATCAGTGTTTTTCATGTTACATGTTTTGTATTTCACGGCTTCCAAATTTTGTGTTATATTACATACATGCTTATGAATCCATCAAGGCAAATTTTCACTTATTCATGCTGATGATTTATGCAGACTGTGTAACAATCAGCATTATTGCCCAATTCAATCCACTCAACTGAGTTCAATGCAAAGGACTGAATTCTCGTCTGGGACATATAACAGGTTCTCAAAGGTCACCATCTCAGAATCATGATTTCTGGTGTAATTGTGTGTGAGAATGCAGAGAAGCTATAGCATGTGATTCTCTCACTGTGACTGAACTATAAGAAAGCAACCGGGCAAGTACAGTCTGGACAAAGCCCACTGGAAAAGGATGATGTGATCAGCTGTGGTTCACAGGTCAAGTAGTACTGGGATGGCCAGTGTACAATCTTCCCTGAGATATCATGCAGGCAAATGAAGTTCAATTTGTCTCAATCTGTTTGGTATTTTTTGAACATACAATATTAACAGTAATTTCTAGATTCATACCTTCCCTGCTTGCTGAGCTTTCCAGCTGTAGAGTGACTGTACATAATCAGATTTGGCAGCCTGTCCCTGTTCCTTTAATTGGTGGTATTCCATGTCCAATGCCTTCAGTTGTTGCTGTAGTGTGCAATCTGCTTTGAAGCCATGAAGTCTACAAATGACTGCAATTTCATCATTTCTACCAGAGGTCTCAGCTGCAGAGAGCTTTTCTGCACCCTGTTCTTCAATCTGAGGGCAGATTAAAATCATCCTAATGTTAAAAATTAATAGACCAATTCTCTAAGGTGGTTTAAATTGTAACAATCCTGAACACAAAGGGAAATGTTCACAAAGATTACTGCCAAAACATGTTTTATTAACATAAATGAGATTCAACCCTTAGAATGTTAGCAGATAACAGGTTTTGGAAATTATACATAATTTATCCACATAAATAACAGTTAAAAGGACAAAGCATTGTTGCAATGACTGGTGAGATAAACTGCATTACTTCAGTGGTGTATATCAGTGCAACTAAGACCCAGTTGTGATTCATCTTAGGTAAGAAAATCTAAACAAGATAATTGGAAGAATTGCAGATCCTGGAAATCAGGAACAAAATCAGAAATCCCTGGAAAAGCTCACCTAGTCTGGAGTATGTGTGGAATGAAATCACAGTTAATATTTCGAAGAATGGTCATAGAATCATAGAGATAGAGCGCACAGAAACAGACCTTTCAGTCCAACTCGTTCATGCTAACCAGATATCCTAACCTAATCTAGTCCCATTTGCAAGCACTTGGCTCATATCCCTCAAACATTAACTTGGATTTCTATCCACAGATGCTGCATCTTTTCAGTTATTTCTGTTTTTGTAAAAAAGATAACTTATTTATCCAGTATGTTCAGAATTGATAAGGGCAAGAAATAAAAATAGTAGTGAAATCTTCAATCTGAACTTTTGTAGACTCATGATTTCGGTTGTATAGGAGGACAGAATAAGGACTCAAAGATTTACATGGAGAAAGTTGTGAAATCTGATGAGCAAAGTCATGACTAAGATAGACATTGCAAATAATTTAATTGGAACTCGATCTCTTTAAGTACATCAGGACATAACATGGTTGAGAAAAGCTGAAGATTTTGAGGTCTTTACTTTTAAAGATAATTTAAAACCTAATGGAGCTATTTTTGAGTTCTGTACGTAACAGCCTAGATGGTGAACAGGAAAACTGCACATCTGTTGATGGCTCCAGCAAGAGGCATAACCTGGTTCAACACTCTTAGCTTATCTATTGATCTTAGTTGCTGCCAGCAATTAAAAGGGGCTGGAAGGCTTCTCTCAAATTTTGAGTTGGGAGAGAAAGCAAATTTAGCTTTCCTGTGTCCATAGCACAGAGCTAGTTAAATTTAAAAGGACAGGAGGCAATCCAAGGAGGAGGGAGGTCACTGAATGGGAGGTCACAGAGCCTTGGAAGATTTCTTTAGGTCTAACATAATTTCTACAACAGCTACTGATATTCCCTTATTAAGGCTAGGGATTGGAGTGCTCTGCATCAACTGCAACAGCAGTACTGTCTACTAATTTATCTAAAAATTGTATTGGTGGAGCCTGAGGTGTCCTCCATTTGGTTTCCTGTTGATTTGGGAGCAAGTACTATTATTTTGTTGAGATTTTGGGATCTAACTCTGTTCAGTTCCCCCAAAGTAGCACTCTTGGATCTTATGGAACGATTTGCAAAAACTCTATTTCTGTCTTGATCTTTACTCACATTCTCTTCACTCTGTACAGCAGAACTACTCTCTTCCTGCTTACTCTATTTAATCATGTAACTTTGACATCATCATCATGGGTGCTTCTGATGCTAATCCCATTATTCTACAAGCACCAACCAAACTATTTTGAAGTCCATTCAAATAAAGTCATGCATGACTCAAGTATTCAGTGTACAGGAGATATTCCAGATGAGAAAACTTACCACCTACCATACTCATTTTCCAGTTTAGACAACACAGTAAGCAGATTAAAAATCTCTGCCTGTGTGCTCACTCAAGAGGAGCCCTGTAACAAACATCTTTCTCAAATGAAGATCCAAAGCTTTCAAGAAACTTCTTAATTAAAACAATTCAATTCTCATCATTTCCTTCAGAAAACATCACCATCTTGGAAAATATTAAGGTATCAATAAAGAATGGAAGCATTATCTCTCATATTTGGTAACAGAAATTTTAATACTTTGACAAGTGTGCTTCCTTTTCAAATCTATAGGGTTTAGCCTGCTACAGTTATCTTACCTTTTTCACCACACCATATATCACAGCCGCATAGTAATGTTCCTCTAACACCACACCTAGGTGGAAATGCAGCTCTGGGTCCTTTGGTTTCAATTTTACAGCCAAGGCATAGTCTACCGCTGCCTTATGTAAGGCATCCAGAGGTGATTTTCCTTCTTCATAGTAAGGCACTAATCATATATTAGAAAATAATCAAAATATATAAAGAAAAGCAACAAAACATTTCTAACCATAAAATTTGCAAATAGCACATCATTCTACAAAAGTAGGTACAATCACATAAGCTACATGAACTGTGCAATATACAGAGTCGAAGAGCCGGAGCATCAACGTTACGGGCACAAGCCCTTCATCAGGAATGAGGCTTGTGGGCCAAGGGGGCTGAGAGATAAATGGGAAGGGGGTGGGGCTGGGGGAAGGTAGCTGGGAAAGTAATAGGTAGATGAATGTGGGGATGATGGTGATAGGTCAGAGAAGAGAATCCACAGAGTGCCTTTCAACATATCCAAGGCTGCAAAAGGATACAATCTCAATAGTCTTTTCACTGGCCACCCTTCTTCAAGAATCATAGAACAATACTGCAGAGAAGGTGACTATTCAGTCCATTGTCTATCTAATTAGTCCTAATTGTCTGTTCATTCCCCACAGTCCAATGGCAAGAATTTCATTAAATGTTAAGGGTAATTGAATTTCTCTCTGTTGGAAATGGTCATTACTTGGCATTTGTGTTGAATGAATGACACTTGCCATCTTTCTTCAGGAAGGTCATTACGAAGAGTTTAGACCCTTAACTAACAGCCAAGGACCCCACACCTGTTTTGGACAGCCAATAGGGATGGCTGGCAAGACACCTTTACAATGGCTGCAGACTGTGTGGAACATTTCATTCTGCATTTTTGTTCCTTTTTGCCCATTCAGAAAATGGTGCAATGAATACCAATTTTGACTTGATCTTCAAATGCTTGAAAAGCTGGAAATGAAATCAGTGTACAATGGTTCACTATCATCCTTTCATACTACTGCAGAAAGTCAAGACCTACCCTAACATTAATGCAAATCCTGCCATGTCACATTGTATAACTGAATTCAATGAATGTAGTAAATTTGGATTAGCATCAGAAAAGTAAAAATGAATTTCTGTAAGGACCCAACTTGTTCACTACATTGTCCATTATGGAAGGGAACCTGCTGTCTTATCAGGTCTGACCTGCAACTAACTCCATTAGCACAGGAAGTGATTGATTTCTATTGGCTTTCGGCAAACGAGGAATGGTCAATAAATACTACTTTGCCTATGCTGTACACATTTGAAAAATAACTTTATGAGACATTTCTTTTCCTGAAGAAAAATATTTAATTTCCCATGTTTTCAAAATAAAAGAGTATTTTTAAAAATTAGACAGACAGATAATAGTTGGAAGGATATCTCCCATCACAACAGCTTCTCTTTATCAGTTTTGCAGTCAGTTCCAGAATCTAACTTAATTGACAAAGGGCATTATGTATCTACAAGAAAGTGGGAATTTGCAGTGTCAATTTCACTGGTCTGCTAAAACGATGGCATTGGGAAACAGTCATATTATTTGGCATTTAACATTATTTGTTAAAATTATTTGTTCTTCCAAAGGAAAATCGTTACTTTGATAAATTGTTAGTTATTCCTCCATGGAAAATAAAATCTAGTGTTACAGAACTTGCCTGTTTTGGAAACCAATTCTTTATAACTTTTAATTTCATTTCTGGCATTGCTGCAGTGTTTCTCAACATTGCCTTCACTTGTACGTTCACGAAGGTTCTTTTCCCAGTTACGCAGCTATCAAATAGCACAGGAAGAAAATAGACAGAAATCATCATGGCCTAACAAATGCAGAATAATTACACAAATTTCCACTCAGAACCTGCTTCAGTTCTTTGGTGGTATTAAAGTACCAGACATTCATTGAACCACAGTAAAAATGCAATCTTGAATTGCATTGAAAGTTTCACTTGGGTACGTATTGCAAACAATGTATGTACAAGGCACATCCAATCTGCAACTGCACTGGTACACATAGTTACACTGCTTTTCTCAGCTAGAATGACAATGCTTGGGAATTCTCATGTTATTTATGCCTGCAGTACTTGCTCATGTAATTGACAAGCACATTGCTGTGCAACTTTGAATTTCTTACTCTACAATGATGCTTAATACTAAAATGCAGAGACAAAGGAACTGTGCCCTATTCCCCAGCAGTTCCATGTAGTATCTCAATGAGTATTTCAGTTGTGAAAAGGGTAATTTTAAAAAATGAAACATTAAGATTATTAAGAGATACAAGCTATGAAGCAAAGATCACTTTCATATTAAGGACTTCAAATATCTTTAGAGTTGCACTGAATCTTTAAGCACAGCAGCCTTTCGTCGTTATCTACCATGATTTGTTGTCTATGCTGTGGAACCCTGCCAGAATTGTAACATAAGACCTGAATATACAGAAAGCCCGAAGATCATGAAGCAAGGTTCCACTAGAATCAGGTCATGACCATCAGTAAAGGAAATTGAGAATAAACCGGGAACTAATTACAGTATGTACACAACCGAAGCTTGTGGAGTTGAGGGATCCTTTGTCTATCTGTTCCCCCTTCTTATCAGCCCTCCTTGCACCAAAGACACTTTGTTTTTCCAGCGAGAGTCCATTTGACTGATCCAGTTGTTTTCCATCCCTGTTGCAACCTGCATATAGAGATCCTGGTGAACTTCTCAGCTTGATTGCTCAGTGCCCTCCATTAGCATCACCACCTCTTGTTGGAAATTCTGTTACATAAAGCTGTGTGGGCTGAAAATTCAACTGAGTAGACAGACGTCCGCAAACGCAGTAATTAATATTATTTCGCTTGTATCATGTTACATGAACTGCACACAATTGATGTCTTATCTGTAGCTCCACATTGGTGACTACAAATACATAAACAATTTCTAATACAAACTTACCAGCCGAGGGTTAGCCTAGTTGGGTATATCCAATTGAAATAAGCATTAAGACACTACGTTAGCTGCAGCTGTTTAGCAGTATGTTACTGTATGTTTGTAGACTTTAGTTCTGCATTTAACACTATCATTCCTTAACACCTGATTGGAAAGCTGAGTCTGCTGGGCCTAAATACCTCCCCTTGTACAGGATCCTGGGAGATCTCAGTCAGTCTGGATTGGGAACAGCATTTCCAACACCATGACACTGAGCATGGGGGGGGGGGGGGGGGAGCACAAGAAAGCCCAGCAGTGCCTCTACTTTCTGCTCAGGCTGAGGAAAACCCACCTCCCACCCATCCCCATCTTCACCATATTCTAAAGAGGGTTTGTGGCTGCATCACAGCTTCGTTCCGGAATTGCGCCACCTCAGATCGTAAGGCCCTACAACGGATAGTGAGGACAGCTGAGAAGATCACCGGGGTCTCTCTTCCCTCCGCTGCAGACATTTACACCACACGCCACATCCGAAAGGCTAAGAGCATTATGGAAGACCCCACACGCCCCCTTACTCAAAGTCTTCTCCCTCCTGCCATCTGATGGAAGATACCAGAGCATTTGGTCTCTCACGGTCAGACTGTGCTACAGGTCCTCCCAAGCCATCAGGTTCCTTAACATTGGACTGTTTCCCATCTGAAAGTCTTTGCACGACTTTGATTTGCTGCTAGAACAATGTCTATTAATTATCATTCTTTTATTACACTGTACTTTGCGTGTTTTGCATTTCTTATGCACTTTCTGCAGCCCTTTATATGCACGTGTAGTTTGTGCTGTCCATGTAGCACCTTGGTCCTGGAGGAACATGGTCCTGCTTTTACTGTTGTATACAGTATAAATGACAAATAAAAGCTACTCTACACTCTAAAAAAATGTCTCTGAAATGGCTCAGCAAACTGCTCAGTTGTCAAGCTGGAAGCCCACCAATACCTTCTCAAGGATAATGAGAAATGAATATACTAGAATGTCAAAAGCATCACTGTTACACTGTGAATTCAACCCAGTGACAGATGTAACACACACACAATCATAATTGTGAATGATGCAAATGCTTGGCAAAACTACAGCACAAAAAAATATCATTATTAATACCAAAACTACTACAGAGAAGTCATCCAACCAAGTATTACCAACAGTAACTCAAACCAACTCCTTTGTTAGCTGATTTTTAAAATGCAATTCAATCTAAAGTTTTCTTTAAAAAATCCTTAAAACACTGCTGTGTCCATTTGCTTCCTACCTCTATAGTGTGTCTGAATTGGTGTCTTGGTTTGCTTGTGAGGCCAAACTCTGTTTGATACCATGAAGTTCCAGTCACATCCTAAAACAAATCAAAATTTATAAAATATTATCCAACAATATGTTTTTGCACAATAGATTGGGTGGGAGTTTAGTTTTGTGTTTTGTTTAGTGGTCCGCGATATCTGCACTGCACTGGGTTATTATTCTCATACAATTTTCTGCTCTTAATCATTCAACTACCTTTCTTGGGAAACAGCATGGGGTAAGGGATGGAAGAACTTGCTACTCCAGGTCCTTCAGGCTTTCACTCCACTGGCACTATATATAAAGCCCATCTGTACACTTTAGGGGCTGCAAACTGGAATTTGTCCCTCACAAAGTGGTGCTTGAAACTCAACAATCAGTATATCGCCAAGAGGAAAGGAAAGCTCCCTTTCCACTTCACTCTTGAATTTTTAATAGATGGGGTAGTGGAGAGGCCAACAGCTGACAAAAAAACAGTAGACATTTCCAAACCCAGTTAGCCTGGATACAAGATGCCGCCTCGGTCAATAGTCTGTCTTGAGTAAAGCAGGATGATTAGCTCCAGGAAAAGGTTAATAATCTTCTGCACTCCACAACAGTACATCACCATGTCGCCTATGAGCCCTCAGATTGTTTCCTTCTTCTTCTGCCTCCCATTACTAAGCCTTCCTGTACTCAGCACTTCCTACTCTCTCACAGAGGACACCCCACCACCTCGCCTGCTCACTCGCTACCACTAACTACTCTTGTAGCTGCTTCCCTTAGAATCAGTCTTTTCTTTTGTCTCAATGCGCATACAATTGGCTCATGACCAGGCCTAGAGGTGTGTGTGTGTGTGTATCCAAAATGAAACATCTTCTCAGCACAAGTGCTCCTTCCTGTTTATAATACTATAGTCTGCAGCAGGTCAAGCTGAGGATGGAGACCCTGCAATCTGGACAGGTGACTCTCAGTAGGTTGGTAAGCCAAAGGCATTAGGGGATAACTTCCCAAGTCTTCCAATCTAACAAGGTCAACTGCTCAGTGTACTGCACTGTCACAAGCTGCCTGCCTCTCCTTCTGTAACTGATCATTAAAGACCTTGTGCATGAAGAAGTTAATGTGAGTCCCCACAAAGGCTGGCTGCCCATAAGACAAGGTGAAATGAGTGTGTAGTAAGAAAACAATATGAAGTATACAGAGGCTGGTAGCCTCCAAGTAAGTAGTAAAGTGAGTGGGCATTAAGAAAGCAAGCTCCTAGCCAGAAGATGCATCCTGTTCAAATGCACGTGTCTCTGAACACAACGTGATCCAGCAGGAATATGCAAGTCTTAGGTGTCCCAGAGCTCCGAAGTAAAATGTTGAAGGACTGATGTGGTGTCTGAGGAGGTCCAGAAGCAGATGCAATGACATGGTGAGGCCGGTGGTGTGCGATGCTAACCTGTGTGTTCAAGGAGCTGAGGAGGCTAGTGGCCACTGAACATTCTGGAATGTTGCATGTTGGCTGGGACAAGCATTTATTGAGCTCAACTGCCAGGTACCTGCCCTAACTTAGGTTCATAAGGAAGGAGAGAAGAATTGGAAAGGATGTATAAATAAGACAAGTTGGGGCCTTAATGAGATCCAAATGTATGGAAATAAGGTAGTCACTACTCAAATGGCAAGGTTTTGAAGTCACCATTCATGGCTGGAGGGGAAATTTAGGAAATCTTTCAAAATAAAGAGAATCTGATGTTTTCATTCTCACTGTAATTCCAACCTTTCTCACCCAGACTCACCAGGGAAGAGAAAAAAATCAGTCTGTATATCACCCATGCATAGTTCCAAAGTGCAAGGAAGATAAGATATTTGATTCAGCTCTACGGCCTGCTTGCCATTTTTACCAATAGAATGTTTAAGTTTCAGTACAGCTCTTTAATCTTTGAAGTGTGTTTCAATTGGATTAATAAATGCTGGCCTTAACAGTGACATCAATAAAAAATAAATTTGGTTAGAAGACTTCAATATATCAAGAATTGAGTAAAACATAATATGATTTCACACTGCAAATGAGTGTGACTTACTATGTTATTTAAAAAATCTCCAGTTTAGTTAGCTGATTAAACTATTATAATTTGCACCTATCAATATGCTTAGATTTTAATCAACTTTTGTTAGTAATTACACAGAACAGAGTAATTTGGCCTAAATCAGTGCCAGGTCTTTATTCTATATCATACTCTTATTTCTGACTATGTGATGAACTGAACTGTGATGAACTTTGGCTTTATTTTACTTTTTTAAAAAATCACTATGTATGACTTCTGTCATTGACACTGTAGATATTGTGATGGGGTGATGTATAAAACTTCTCACTGTATTTTTCATGTAAAAGTACACGGGACAATAAATTTCTATTTTATTTTGTTCTGTTATATTCTATATTTTAAACAGTTATCAACTCTTAAGAAAAAGTGCAATGTCCCCTGTCTCTCATATTTCTTGCAGCAAAACATAAGCTTTGACAACTCTTCGTATCTCAAAAATTATTTTACACATCCACCTTAAACTCTTAATGATAATTTTGAACCTAATGACCTTTTGTCAATCATTCCCTCGATTGTTACTGGTATTTACTGGAGCTGATGGGGCTTTGTCTGCTGGACAGAGAGCCAGTAATTGCCTCAGGTAACCGTTTTTAGGGAAGGCCTGCTTCATTGCGTGAGATCTCCACCCTACCTCTGCCTTCCCAATTATATGGGTACCACTCTCACTCATCCCACCCTGCCTTCAGAGGAAAGCAGTAGTTACTACTCAATGAAATTACAAAGTTGTTATTTAGGAAAGTTAATATGCTATCCTTATTTGGTCTGGCCTATGTGGGATTTCAAACTCAATGCTGTGGTTGACTCTTGACTACAATCTGAGATGGTTTAGAAATCCATTCAGTTCAAGGACATTAAATGCTGGCCTCATGAGTGATATCCACAAACTGTGAATGTATTTAAAACAAACAGCTCAAATTACATAATTTATTAAGATTCCCCATAGATGGTCAAACTGATGTACAGTAGTTGCAAATTAACATTACTCACTGAGAGTGCAAAAACAATTAGAAGCTTATTTAGTTTCCTCAAATAACTGACCTTTGAATCCAGTTCACTTGGTGGCTTAAATGGACACTCCAATGCATGTTTTCCAAGTTCTGACAGCTCAAATGTACCAGTACAACCTTAACAGGAGTAAGATGGTGAATACAGAATGTGGTCACAGGACTATAAAGGCTCAGAATATCTAAGAGTGATGGTAATTTATATGTGCACAAAGAAAACCAGCATTTTAGCAGCAAGATTCAAATGAAAATGAATAAAATTTATTCCTGGATCTCCATGTTGTGCATCATTGAATGCGGGATTGCAGATTGACATTCACAACTTTTTAAAACTGATTTTGCTTTTGAGAAATAAGACAGTGTTTTCTTTCAAGAAAGGGAGGGGGGGGGGGAAATTCAATCAATATGGGGCATTCTGGTACCTGCTGTCTCAGTGGATTCAACAGAAAGTCCCTTCTCCTTACACTCTAAGAAATGGCACATTGCCATGAGAAATCAAGTAAAATGAATGACAGGAAAATGTGAAATATCTGAAAGACAAATTCTGATCAAAGGTATATATCTTGCAGATATTACTTTTTTGAAGGAGTTCTAAACTAGCATTCAAGTCAAACCTCACAGCTATTTGTTCCTGTTTGCCTCACTGGTGGGTTTGTTTTAGCACCCCTGTCCAAACTCAAATTTGAAGAAATGGACTGCAGGAGAGTAGGTACAAATCAATCAAATTTGCTAATATGCATTCTCCTTTCAATAGTATGGACAGCAAATTAGAAGGAATCTTGCTGCATATGGATATTACTCCAGTAACTGGGGAGTGCAATCATCAACAAAACATTCCCACTTCTGATATCATAATCGATAATGTAGATGCTAATGTAACATAATAATTACAATTGCATTGAAAAAATACTCAATTATAAATATATCAACGATATTTACAGTGTATTTTGGTAACCTTATTGGAATTTTAGCAGTTTATTGACATTGATTTAGGATTCAAATCATGCTTACTTGCTGAGTTAATATTCTCCATAATAGATTTTAATTATCAAATTAATACATATATATCAGTATTTTATAAGACTCGTGATACCTTTGTTCAAGTAACATGTCCAGAGGTATGTGATAACATCCCTGAGCAGGTTGCTTACAGAGTAAAACAGCTACTGTATTTGTGTGAATATATAGGCTTTTTATGCAGAACGTAAAGTAAGAAATTAAAACTGCCTGTAATCAATCCTACAGGCTTAGATATTTATCAGGATATTTTTGAATTCCTGTTAGACAGACAATAAAATGTTGGATTGTCCATCTTTGGTGATCAGCTGCAAAGGTATCGTAATTAATTGAACCAAGGCCATTAGTCTACTCCTATTTATACTTGATATATGAAACTTATGTGCAATGATCTTCATCACTAAATAAAATAAGTAAAGATAAAACGTTACTCAAATAGTGCATGTGTCAATATAGAGAAAGGACTTTGAAATCATTTCATGAGGACTGTGGATATAATCTTTGTTCGTTATTTGGTAGAATTTCAGCGTTCCCAAATTTAAAAGGAAAAAGAATTTTGTTCCAATAAATCTGGCCACATAGTTTGTAATAGAAGCATTCTATACACATTCGAAACTGTTGTGGGAAACATATCTGTAATCATGCCCTGATTTTAACCTAACTGGTCTGAAGAGAATGGAAATGAAATAAAAGTGTCAGTCATGAATCAGTTAGTGACACTTGTCCCTCTAAGGCAAAAAGGTAGTAGGTTTAAGTTCAACTCTGCAGAGGTGAGCTTGAAAATCTTGTCTGATACTCCAGGGCAAAACTGAGAGACTGCTGCTCTGTGGGAGATATTGCCTTCAGATTGAAATGTTAAAACAATACTCAACATAAATGTATATGGTGACTCAAAGAACCCAGCACAATTTCAAAGTAGGACAACAGAGTTGTCTGTGGTGTCCTGGCTAGTATTTATCCCTTAACCAAGAGCTTTAAAAGAAATTATAAGTCAATGCTCCATTGGCTTTAAAACATTTTGAGGCATCCTGAAGTCACAGGCTGAAACATACTTCTCAGTTTTTTCTTCAAAAATATGTTTTAGACAGGAGTATCTGATGACAGTTTCATATTCCACCTGATTCAACTCTATATTGACCACAAAATCAGAATATTATCAGAGCTGAAAATTTGAAATGAAAAAAAAATGCTAGAAATATTCAGGAGGTCATGTACATCTCTGCACACCATAAACGGAGTGCACACATCAATGACCTTTCATCAGAATTGCTGTGAAGAGTAGAATTGGGAGTGCAAAATGGGCTTCATTCCCTATTTCCTTTGCGGCGAGGGTAGGTTAAACCTTGGTGAGATAGTCCACTTTTCCAGTATGCTCGTGTCTTATTTCCTCTATAATAACGGACATTTTTAGGTAGTAAATTTCAGCTTCATTCTCTTCCAGCATAAAAAAACACAGGGTAACAGTTTCATTTTCCTAAATGGTGCTCCTTAAGTTTAGAATGGACAGAAACCAACCTGTTCAGGGGGCTGATTTTGAATTTCATTGCCTGGATAATGTGCAGTAGGGGTTCCCATTAAGTTTAAGCCAAAGATTGAACGCCTAATGTGTTCTATCAAGGATGGGTGAATTGCTTCAGTATATTACTACCTGGCAGTAAAACTGACCACCACCCCATTCCATGTTATTATTATTTTTCTTTCTTAAATAAAGAGTTGCATGAGCCCCTTCATAAAGCTCAGAAGAAAAGGATGGTCTTTTCATATATTAGACTAGTGGAGCAAACTAACTGGTCACCTGACAGTGCCAATGTGGGATTGGACTCAGGTAACGGTGGGCTCTAACAAAACTGCTCCATTTTTACCTTGCAGTACCAGTTAAAATCTTGCCCATGTAATTGAACTCAACAGAAGTACACATTCCACTTATATCAAATCAGGAAGATTGAGGAATCCTCACAGGATGAAGCCATTCAGCATCATTCATTCGCAATTCACTTCCATGAACTAATGACTCTTTTAATTTGGGATTATGCAAAAAAGGTGGAATAGGTTTCAAATAATGATGTGGAAAAGCAAGATTATTTCACTGATCCTTTTAGATGGGTGATTTACATTACTGTTGTGCTCATCAGAATAAGAAGTAACTTCAAGTAGGAAATGAAAACTGAAATTTGTAATGCAATAAATACGTTAACTTAACCCACAGATGTGCTGAACGGGACAAAAAAAGATGGACAAGGACCTAAGACAAAGAGAAACACAACAGTACTGAAAAGACTTTCAATAGCATGGAGTTGGCATTGTGAACTGAGCCCCATTGAGCTTTAATTAACTTCGATTTGAATTAAATATTTATTAAGTGCTTGACTACAAATACATACTTGCAATACCAACAGGAAGATTCGTTAAGGATAAAGCAAAAAACAAAAGCACATGACAACTATTTGCAAACACTATGTTAACTGAAAATTTAAAAAAATCCCTGCAACCAAAACTAGCCAGTGTTGAAACTGCCCTACAATCAACTTATGCCTAGAAGTATACTACATATCCCATCCACAAATGGCTAAGGATATCTCAATGAGCAATGCACACAGTACTGTAGGTTACTACATACATGGCTCAAGTGTGACACTTCAAAGATATTAATGGAAAGTGCTGCACAGGCCTAGTTGGTAGCAGCCTATGGGCTGGCTGCACTTGGGGAACACATGGAAGTCTGATTATAATGTGAATGAACTTAACTCTTCATAAAGTTCTTAAATGGCTTGATAGAACGGATAATGGGTAATGGACCTGCTGGTCACAGTCTAGAACTATGGATCGTATCACCTTACCACTCTCTGAGAACAAGAACAGGAAATCACATCACCAACCCAAGGAAACCTAAACACATAAATAGAAAGTAGTTCATAACACCAGTGCTTCACTGGAAGCTCACTGATGATGTTACCTAGTATGGTGACGAAACATCTGAAAATGAACCTTCCAGCTCAGCGAACAAACTTACATCTAGAACCTCAACCTGAGCTACAAATCTTATCAAAACTCACTAAGGATCACATTCTCAGGATTGAACACACTATAGGATAAAGATGAGTAGAAATTCTTTCAAAAAGTTATGAACCAAAGGCCAGAAATGTTGAGTTGAGGGGTATTTTCAAGTTGTAGATCGAAAGATTCTTGGGTATTACAAGGACCAACGGAAATGGAGATATGGTGGGAAAGTGAAGTTGAGGTAGAAGATCAGCTATGAGGTCAGCAGACGAGGTCTAATCTACTTCAATTTCTTGTATTCAGTTTTTGACCTCAGTCATGTTGCATCTATACAGATAAAAACAAAATATTGTAAATGCTGAAGATTTAAAAAACAGAAAGTGCTGGAGTAACCCAGTAGTTTCGGAACCATCGACTGAGAAAGAAACAGAGTTAATGTTTGAGTCCAAATTATTCCTCTTCAGAACCAAGAATCACAATGAACTGGAAACCTTAACTCCATCTCTCTGAGCAAATGCAGCCAGACCTGATGAGTTTCTTCAGCACCTTTACAGAGATTGTTTGAAATGTGTTTTATTCTGTGTAGATTAATGATAAAAATGAACATATACCTAAAGCTGAAGAATTAGAGGAACTTTTTTTTGTAATACACCTAAACTGATGAGACAGTAAGGTTTCCTTCAATGTAATCAACACAATATTTCTATTTGAACTTTCAAAAATGTTGTAAAATATTCCCAGAAGGGGGCTGTACCTCTATATCTGAAGCAACAGTAAACAGAAGCAGCTGACATTCTTTTGTCCACCTCATATTCTGGGACACACCACTGTCCATCAAAAGGAGTATCATCGAAAGGATTACACTTTGTCTTTCGAGTGAGGAACTTAATTAACGATGATGAGAATATGTGCTTGGGATCACTTGGCAATAAGAAACAGTAACAGTAATTAGAAAGATGTACAATCATAATCTAGTTTGTACACAGTAGATTGGTATTGTGAGAGCACCACTTTGTATGATTAGGGCATTATGATCTGGTTCAAAATTCAGGTTGTTGTTCCAAATATAGCCTTAACCACAGAAGTACTGTTCCATTAAGTAGAAACTTTCAACAAAAACAAATTGTGTTATAGAAGAGTCAATAGCTGATCAGAAAGCTGGTTAACAATCTCGGAGTCATGTCATTAGACTTGATTCTTCACTGGTGTTCTTTTTTTGGTTTCTAATATCTATATTCCTGGAGTTTGGTGGGACAACACTTGCTGGTGCCTTCCAGCAGCAATCCTGCTAAAGCTCCTGTTGTCAAAAAATTAAACCTTAGTTGCATAGAGAATGGAATACTCTTTGTCAATGCAGATAACCTCCATAGTCGATGATCCATTTATTTGGAAAGTTGTGTCTGCCCACCACTGAAATAGTTTTCACAGCATAACTCCCTCTAACCCCACCCTTCATCACTCTATCAAAGAATACATTCATGTCCCAGGAGCACCCTATGTACAGGATGATAATTAAGAAGTTTAAACAAAAAGGTCTCATGTTTCAGGGGGCCCAGTCTGTTTGTGTTGTCATAGGCAAGTCTGATCTCACTGGATCTATCATGCTCCGAGATAATTCTTTGTCCTCAGAAAATCAGAGAAGTTGGGGTCACTGCTCTGGTTACAGACAGAAGACATATGCTTTGTGGGCAGAAAATCCATCCCCATTGAAAAAAATCATTGAAATGATGTGATGCCTGGAGCCTCTGAATCCTGGCCAAATTCTAATGAGCTATTTTGATCTGACCCTGGAATTACAGCTGAAAGCTACAGATGCCCTCAGAACATTTGTCATCATCACCTCTTTTTCTTAGTTCTCCCAAGATGGCGGCGGATATCTACAACCAGGGTACACAGACTCGGAATAAAAAACTCATTGAGATGAGAAGAAAATTCTTCATTCATAAGGAGATGAATCCTTGGAATTCTCTACCCCAGTGGGGCTGTGGGAGCTAGGTCATTGAGTAAGTTTATGATAGAGTTTGAGGGATTTTGTTATTATACTGACATTAATAAATATGGGCATAGCATGTTAATCTGGTATCAAGGTGGATGATCAGCCATGATCTAATATGGCAGGCTCAAAGGACCTACTTATGCTCCTATGTTCCTCACCCTAAGCAGTGACATTTTCATGAGAAAGCTGGATAATATTTTAGTTCTTGTTACTATTTTTTTGAACATAAATAATTTAAAAGAAAACAGTTACTAAACAATGCAGCTAGTAGTAGCTTACAAGTGGATCGTGGAAATCAACTGAAAGGGTCTATTGCTATGAGAACACATTGTCTTTGTTAAACCTTTATAACTGGATGCAGATATCAAAGAGTTTACCCACCAAGAAGGTATACAGAATCATACAGATCACTAGGACAAGAACAATTGATAGCCTATGTGTTTTTTATTGGAGTTATTTCCACTGCTAGAGCTATCTCTTCCATTTCCCTTCTTTTTTCATGGACTCTTTAACATGTTTCTCTTCTAGATATTTATCCAACTCCCTCTTAAATGTAGTAATAGTTTAGATTCAATGTTAAAGTTTGGTAAAGGATTTCATTGCTCAAGAACTTTTTGTACAAAATAATTCCTTAATGCCCTTCTTACACTCGTCACTGCTGAGTGTAGTACTTTTCACCAATTAATGGACATAATCATCCACAAATTTGCCCTTGCATAATTTGAGAAACTTCTCTAAGATCCTCCTCAACCTTCTCTTAATTCAGTAGTTTCTCAATTTTGTTTTACTTAAGAAAGACCAAAGGATAAATTCCACATGCCAAATTGTTAGCATTCAGTACTATTGGGAGTATTTGGAAGCTAAACGTATCTGATATTTAACATCTCATTCTAAAAACATACCTTGAGACTAGAATGTTTATCAAGGAATAAGAGAAGTAAAATGGCTTAAATTCAAAATCTGGAAAAATATTTCTTAAAAGGATTGATTTGCCTCTTGTTAGCTAATTCTAGGTTTTTATACTGAAGATTCTTCTCTTCAGTATTTCATTGTTTATTCTCAATTCTGTGAATGATTTTTAGCTGTGAATAAATGACTAGCTCCTTCTCATACAAATGCTCAAGTCGTTGAAGTTAATAGGCACATTCAGGACAGCAATTTACTGTGATTTAATTTAATTGTTAGACTTGTTTTTTTCCCATATGATTTAAATTAAAACTACTGACTTTAACTGGTAGGAAATGGATCTTCTCAGTGAAATTAGACAATAGACAATAGGTGCAGGAGTAGGTCATTCAGCCCTTCGAGCCTGCACCGCCATTCAATATGATCATGGCTGATCATTCCTAATCAGTATCCTCTTCCTGCCTTATCTCCATAACCCTTGATTCCACTATCTTTGAGAGCTCTATCCAACTCCTTCTTAAATGAATCCAGAGACTGGGCCTCCACTGCCCTCTGGGGCAGAGCATTCCACACAGCCACCACTCTCTGGGTGAAGACGTCTCTCCTCATCTCTGTCCTAAATGGTCTACCCCATATTTTTAAGCTGTGTCCTCTGGTTCGGCACTCACCCATCAGCGGAAACATGTTTCCTTCTGCCAGTGTCCAATCCTTTCATAATCTTATATGTCTCAATCAGATCCCCTCTCAGTCTTCTAAACTCAAGGGTATACAAGCTCAGTCGCTTCAGACTTTCAGTGTAAGGTAATCCCGCCATTCCAGGAATTGACCTCGTGAATCTACGCTGCACTCCCTCAATAGCCAGAACGTCTTTCCTCAAATTTGGAGACCAGAACTGCACACAGCTGTACAGTTGCAGAAGCACCTCTTTGCTTCTATACTCAATTCCTCTTGTTATGAAGGCCAGCATGCTATTAGCCTTCTTCACTACCTGCTGTACCTGCATGCTTGCCTTCATTGACTGGTGTACAAGAACACCCAGATCTCTCTGTACTGCCCCTTTACCTAAATTGATTCCATTGAGGTAGTAATCTGCCTTCCTGTTCTTGCCACCAAAGTGGATAACCATACATTTATCCACATTAAACTGCATCTGCCCACTCACCTAACTTGTCCAGGTCACCCTGTAATCTCCTAACACCTCATCACATTTCACCCTGCCACCCAGCTTTGTATCATCAGCAAATTTGCTAATGTTATTGCTGATACCATCTTCTATATCATTACCATATATTGTAAAAAGTTGCGGTCCCAGCACGGATCCCTGCAGTACCCCCCTGGTCACTGCCTGCCATTCCGAAATGGAGCCGTTTATCACTACCCTTTGTTTCCTATCAGCCAACCAATTTTCAATCCAATCTAGTACTTTGCTCCCAATACCATGCGCCCTAATTTTACTCACTAACCTGCTGTGTGGGACTTTATCAAAAGCTTTCTGTAAGTCCAGGTACACTACATCTACTGGATCTCCCTCGTCCAAATTGGCACCAATTATGCAAGGAAACTAAATAAAAAGTCAATTGTACCAAAATGGAGTACATTTTTTGTAACTCTTGTCAACTCCTTCTAAAATTATTAAACACTGAAATGCCTGGCTCCACGCAATTGATGTAGTTCCTCCGGTCATTCCTTACCGCTGAACATGGGACTTTAATAGAGGAACTAAGAGGGCAAATCAATAATTTACTTTGTAGAATAATCTGAAAACTTTTCTTACCTTCCTTTGATAGAGACAGGTCGGTAGTAAGCCTTAAGGGATATTGGGCACTCATATTCCTGGACATCATTAAGATCTGAGAAAGTAATAGACCACGGAAACTGTACCCGGGAGATAACGATCTGATATATCTGTTCAGGAAAGTTTGAGAATTATTATTTTAAAAGGTTTTGTTAAAGGGCTGGCTTTAGAAGTTGGCACGATCAAACAGCATGTCAGAAACTGGACTAAGAACAAATTTCAATCATGCCCCACCATTTGAAAATGGCCGGGCTTCTGCTTTGGCTCCATTTCTCCCCATCTGTTGCCTACATCTACTTACTCACCAATTCCAACAAACTCAGCCTGATTCCTTCACTGTTGCTGGATAAAAATCCTGGAATTTCCTCCCTAATAGCATGGTGGGCTTATCTACATTGTAGATTGCAGGGGTTCAAGAAGGCAGCTCACCACCACCTCCACAAGGGCAACTAGAGATGGGCAATAAAGACTGGCCAGCCAGTGATGCTCATATCCCATGAAAGAATTTTTAAAAACTCAGCACTAGAGTACCACGATGTCGAGGTTGAAAATTTCAAATTGAAGGATGGCCTGGGGTCTTACAGTGATTGTGTATTCTATGCTTCTCAAACTTTTGCCAATTGTCGTTGGAGGCCACTCCTGACAAAGTCCACACTGCTGTTCCCTACAATGAGTTTATGGCTAAGTGCCTAAAATGCCAGAACTTACCCAATACTGGAATAATCTGCTTACAGTGCCATAATTAGCATGTTTCAAATCCCATTCCAGGAGGTTGCCACTACTTCCAATGGCAAACATTTTGGGTAATTGCAGTTTACATTGTACAATAACTTTCACATCTAGTGCTCATCGAGTAAACAAAGGCCCAATGTGTTTCAAACGCAGAAGGGAAAAAAAAACTAGTGGGGTCAATGATTCATGTTTTCAGAAGATCATGTTAAATGCCTTTAAATTGCTAGAAAACAACAAATTAAAGGAAACTTTGGCCAAGCAGATTGATTGCATTGTACCTGTGAATTAGTGCCATCTGCTGATGTAACATTCACCTCCACTTTGGTATGTCCTACATTTAGGTACGTTTGATTCCCGACTTCTGAACCATTAACAGTCACATGCATATTATGGTCTGGGGCAATTGGTTCAACGATTACACTGATCATATTTAGTGGTGCTGTACCTAAAGTTAAGAGAATAATTTTAAATATGTGAGCATGACTTTACCTCTGATTTAAAAAAACAAATAGCTCCAAACTGCTTTCACCATGTATTGTACACATATATTGGAACCTGCATGGATATATAATTAAAATACAACTAAACCGATTGTTAAATCTCACTGTATAGCCACACTGCTTCAGACAATTGAGATGTCGTAGCTGTTCATACACAAACATCTACAGTCTCATAGTTAACAACTTAATATTTCAGCATCCACGCACATTAATAAGCTCTAAAGTAAAATGGGAATTATTAGAAAATACAGGATAGATAATGCTCAATAGATCCTAAGAACTCTTATGTTCTTAATACATTTCCTCATGAGAATGTGTTGTGCATTTTTCCATTGGATTCTAAGTTTTAAAAGGAGGTTGCATCTGCACATGCACTATGAGAAAGCACCCTGCCAGAGGATGTTTTATTTATAGTCATACTCCTGGTCACAAATAATCTCAAAAATTTTTCATCTGGTAAAGAGTGACAGTAATGTGATGCTTCAATGCTTTTGCGGATTTGCTGCGCATAGTGTTGGAGCAGGTTGCAAATTCACGTTTTTATCGTTCCAAAAGGTATTGCATGTCCACAACTATTCACGGTATTCTGATCCATATTGTTCCCCTCGTCTCCCTTACAGCATTACCCTGGTGTTTCACTGGCTTCCTCAGTTGGTTCTCAATGAATGTTTCAAAATCCCACAATTTCTAGATTAACAAACTTTACATAACTTGACAACCAGTTGAATCGCTGAACTGTTTAAATTTGATATTGTACTGTAGTAAAATTCGAAGATATTTTTGAGATTGTAATTTTAGTCTAGGATCTATAAATTGCTTATATGAATTTCAACTAAATTTGGCCAGCTTCCTGATTAAAATTCAAAGATGTTGTACTGTACTAGATTGTTAAATAATTTTAGAAAATAAGTACATAAGTTAGCTTGCTGAGCTGCAAGGTTTGTTTTCAGATGTTTCGTCACCATGATTAGATAACATCATCAGTGATAATCTCCAGTGAAGCACTGGTGATATATCCCACTTCTCTATTTGTAGGTCTTGGTTTACATACATAGATAGTTTCCATAAATACAGACAAAGGAGGACACCACTTTGATTGGGACAACACACACGAGAATTCCTAGAGGCGTTCTAACCAGAACTCCATCAATAAATACATCGACTTAGATCCCATCTACCTTTCCTTAAAAAATACAGAAATGACATCACCCACCTTAAGAAACCAAGACCTATAAATAAAGAGGCTGGACATACGACCAGCGCTTCACCAGAGACTCTCACTGATGATGTTACCTAGTCATGGTGACGAAATATCTGAAAACAAACCTTCCAACTCAGCGAGCTAACTTACATACTTGTTATCAATCTGAGCTACAAATCTTTCAAAATCACTATTTTTAGAAAATATTGAATTGTTTAATGTCAAAACAGTATTCCATTGATCTGCATTTTTTTTTGCTTAAAAGCTGGCAGGCTCTTAAGAAGAACGTGAGGCCATTATTGAGTTGTGTTAATAGACAGTTTTCAAGAAACCAAAAGATTAGCAAACATGGATGTTATGTAAAAACGCCTTTTGGAATGTTTTGCTAATGGGACTAGACTATTTTGCTGCTAAAGAAAAAAATCAGAAGTTCACATTTTAAGGTATTTTTATACTACTTGTATACAAATGATATAAGCATGATATTTGTAATGGCTTCATTAGAGAGTCTGAGCTATCAGGAGAGGCTGAATAGGCTGGGGCTATTTTCCCTGGAGCGTCAGAGGCTGAGGGGTGACCTTATAGAGGTTTATAAAATCATGAGGGTCAGGAATAGGGTAAATAGACAAGGTCTCTTCCCTGGAGTGGGAGAGTCCAGAACTAGAGGGCATAGGTTTAGGGTGAGAGGGGAAAGATCTAATAGGGAGTTAAGGGGCAGCTTTTTCACTCAGAGGGTGGTGCATGTATGGAATGAGCTGTCAGAGGAAGTAGTGGAGACTGGTAAAATGACAACATTTAAAAGGCATCTGGATGGGTTTATGAATAGGAAGGCTTTAGAAGGATATGGGCCAAGTGCTGCCAAATTTGATTAATTTAGGATATCTGATTGGCATGGACAAGTTGGACTGAATGGTCTGTTTCCGTGCTGTACATATCTATAACTGTTTAAATAACACATGAATAAAGCAGTCAAATTCAGCATGCACATCTCTCCTCTTGCATTTGATATTTCTATCTTCCAAATGAGACTGCAAATATCAAAGTTATGGAAAGTTAAGTTTAATGCAATTAAAAGCCAGTGATAATTCTGGGATATGCAAGTTCTGAAGACGTTGTTCATAAGAACAAAATTGGCACACTGAAAGCACTGTCTAATCACTGAAAAACAAGGGTTAATCTGCAAGAAAGAAAACAATTAGACTTTCTGGCAGGGCAGTTGATCAGAAAGTGAGGGAATTGAGGTAGATAACTTAATTTTAATTTTGGTGAGCTTGATGTTAAGTTTGTAGATTGCTGTGAAACATTTTGTTCTTTGTCTCTCCAGCCTTGCTAGTGCAAGGTCATTGACCAACCTACAATGGAGAAAACTTAATTTACTTCCAGGATTCAACAAAGAAACCACCCACATACATGTATATTTATATTCACTGATAGAAAATGGAGGATCAAGTGTCAAGTTTTCAGCTATTTTCAGTCCACTTAGTACTGGGGTGTTTGCACTGAGCTTGGTTGCCTCTATTTTATACCGCTTCAAAGTTCCATCTTCTGCAGCAACTTCAATCTCAATTTTATTTAGACCATCTTGGAGACCGACCGTTTTACTGCCACCTGTACCCTAGAGGAGAAAAAAAAGCAATAATTTCACCAAATTATGGAATATTTCACGGACAATTACTTTCTTAATTGTTTGGATGTACAGTTGTTACCTGATAAGGCATTAGGAATGAGCTCATTGGTCAGTATATCAAGCCCTAGCACTATTACTTAAATACTCTCAACAAGCAGCGAAAGTACATTTACTATTAGTGACACTTGGGGAAATGCAGGACACTTGTGTGAGCAATTTCTTGTTAAGGAATGTCCCAGAAGTGTCAGCTGTTTGCATTTAGCTGCAGCATTGTCCACCTACAGACCAGCAGATTGTACGCTCAAATCCATTCCTGCATTGGATAAAGGAGTCAAGCTGACGCTCAAGAGCAGCACCGAGACATGGTGAACCGATACCATTCATCTAGGTAGATGAGATCTACGGTATTACTTGAAAATGATCTGTACTTTTTCCCTGTGGCTTGCTACCATTCATCTCTCTCAGCTAATACCACCATAACATTGAATTTCTTCATTGTTGGCAATTCCATGCGAAGTGCAAGGTAGTGATTAGGTTTCCTTACAAAGCAACAGTTCAAATATAATTAAATCTGTGCTATCAAAGTGATAATGTTTGCCAAATGAAAGATTTCATAATCTAATTGTTCATCAAATGCAAAAATTGATGTTGCATTTTGCCAGAAGAGCAAGTTAGAGACTGGGAATTCTGCAGTTTGCAGCTCATCTCTTGTCTTCACCATCTAAACGTCAGGCATATGATGGAATACTCTAAAGTCACCTGAATGAAAATAGTCAATTGGCTTGACTCCATCCTGAACAAAGCAGCCTGGCATCCTATCTACTGACTTAAGCATTCACTCACTCCAACACCCATACAGAGGAAGCAGTGCATACTGCCTATAAGATACACAGCAGCAATTCATTAACACCTCTTTGACAGTGTCGAGAGTGTGATGCTGGAAAAATCACAGCAGGTCAGGCAGCCTCCTGCTCCTCGGATGCTGCCTGACCTGCTGTGCTTTTCCAGCATCTGCAGTCCTCACTTTCTCATAGCTTCTTTAACAGTACCTTCCAAACCCATAACCTCTACCACCTAGGAGGACAAGGGCAGCATATACATGGGAACACATCACCTCTAATGTTTCTGGTCATTTTGCCGACCTCCGAGGTCCATGTGTGCAGGTGGATTATGGAAGCATTTGCAATTGGCATGTGCAGAACTTGCCAACTCTCATTTCTCAAAGATTTTCCTTCAATCTTATCTCTGTGCCCAAGCTTTGGGCCATCTGCCCTAATATCTCCTTACACAGCTTACTATCAAATTTTGTTTGACAATACCCTTGTGAAACAACTTGGAATGTTTTCTAGGCATGATATAAATGCAAACTATTGTTTAATAGAACAAACCATGGAGAAACATGATTATCCATCTTACATGATTGCAGAACCTACAGCAAGAATGGGTAGTAAAGGCCTGGCAAGATACTCAGTTTTATTCAACAAAGTGACATACTACCATTTTGTCAAGGGACAGTCAAGAAATAGGCAACACCCTAATGAATCTCTTCAGAATACCCTCTTATACTATCACATCCTTCCTATAGTGTGGCGACCAGAACTGCACACTTTACGCTAACTGCAGCCTAACTATACATACAATTCCATAATAACCTCCTCTTCTTGTATTCAATGCCTTGACTAATAATGCAAGCGAGTGGTGCTGTAAAAGCACAGCAGGTCAGGCAGTATCTGAGGAGCAGGAAAATCGATGTTTCGGGCAAAAGCCCTTCATTCCTGATGAAGAGCTTTTACCCGAAACGTCGATTTTCCTGCTCCTCGGATGCTGCCTGACCTGCTGTGCTTTTCCAGCACCATTCTAATTTTGACTCTAATGTCCAGCATCTGCAGTACTCGCTTTCACCTAATAATTAAAGTATCCCATATGCCTTCTTAAGCACCTTAGTGACCTCTTTTTCTGCCTTCAAAGAACTACGAACATCCGCACCAAGGTCTCTCTGATCATCTGTACTGCCTAGCGTCCTACCAGTTGAACTGTATCATCTTGTCTTGTCAGTCCTCCCAAAATGCCTCACCTTGCACATTGCAGGTTAAGATTCCACTTACCACTGTGCAGGCCATCTGACCAGCTGCCTATCCTGTCCTGTAGTTGAAGGTCTTTCCTTCTCATTATTTACCACAACAACAATTTTTGTACCATCTGTAAACTTACGAATCATACCTCCTACAGTCATGTCTCGATTATTAATGTACAAAACAAACAGCAAAAGAACCAGTATCAAACCCTGTGGTGTGCTATTAAATCCATTAAATCAGGGCGGCACGGTGGCTCAGTGGTTAGCAATACAGTCTCACAGTGCCAGGGACCTGGGTTCGAGTCCGACCTCAGGTGGCTGTGCAAATTCCACACAAACATTCTCCCTGCGTCTGTGTGGGTTTCCTCCCATAATCTAAAAGATGTGCAGGCCAGGTGAATTGGCAAATATAGGGTAGGGTAGGAGAATGGATCTGGGTGGGTTATTCTTCAGAGGGTTGGTGTGGACTTGTTGGGCTGAAGGACGTGTTTCCATATTGAGGGAATCTAATCTAATCATGAATTATCTCTTCTCAAAAAAGCAATCCTAAACTCAATTATCCTTACAAACAATTACCTCTGATTTCACTTTCCTCTCCATCACCTTGAAGTTCCCATGGATACAAAATATTGGATATCAGCTGGAAATTGGCAACAAAAATGGAAAATCTGGCAAGTGACCTTCTTTTGAACATAAATGAGTTCCTTTGTGAGTGCAACAAAAATAAACTATTCCTTAATTCCTCCTCATCGCTGTATTGTCCTATACCCCTATAATCCTCCAAGCTATTTGCATTTATTCAATTCCGGCCTCTTAAGCATCCCTGATTTTAATGATTCCACAACTGGTAGCTGTGCTTTTAGGTGTATAGTCCTTAAGATTCAGAGTTCCTTCCCTAAACTTCAAGGTGTGTTTACCTCTCTTTCTCTCCTCTTTTAAAATCACACTTCTGGACATCTGACCTGAAATCATTTATATGGCACAGTGTCACATTTTGCATTTTTATGCTGCACAAGAACGTGGGCCATATATTTTTATAGCACCTTTTCTTAACAAATATTTCTATTCTTATTTCACTTTTGTCCAATGTTCCTCGATACCTTTGGTTACTAACAATCTATTAATCATAGATTTAAAATTAACACTTGATCTAGCAGCAACTATCATTTGCAGAAGGGAGTAAACTTCTACCACCCTTTGCATATAAAAATGTTTCCCAACTTCACTCCTGAAAGACTTGGGTTGAAAGTTTAGACAATTCCTCAGGTCATTGAGGTTCCAACGTAATTCTAACCCTAATCCTCTTTTTACACGAACGAGTCTCTTTCTAAACTTTAATTCAATTACACCTTAACCTTCCAAATTACAGGAAATACAACCTCAGTGTATGCAATCCCACTTCATTGAGGACACGACTATTAGGACACACATATGGAGCTGCAGTTAATCAAAACCCTGGTTCGACCTAACTTGGAGCTCTGAGAGCAGACCTAAGCACCACACTTAAGAAGGAAACGTTGGCCTTGGAGGAAGTATACTAACTAAAATCATGGCTAATCTGACTGTGGTCTCAACTTTACTTTCCTCCTTAGCTCACCCAGTACCTTTTGAATCCTTGTTAGTCAAGAATCAATTTATTTCTGTTTTAAAGATATTCAATGATTGTTTCCATTGGTCACTGGATGGAATTCCCAAAGATTCATGACCCTCAGTGAAAATAAATTTTCTAATCTCCACCTGAAATGGAAGACCCCTTAGTTTTAAGTTGTCGAGTCAGAGTCATACAGCACAAAACAGACCCTTCAGTCCAAATCATCCATGCCGACCAGGTATCCTAAACTGAACTAGTCCCATTTGGCTGCGTTTGGCCACATCCCTCTAAACGTTTCCTATTCATGTGCCTGTTTAAATATCTTTTAAATGTTGTAATTGTACCGGACTCTACGACTTCCTCTGGCAGCTCATTCCATACAATGCAACTCACCCTGTGTGAAATATTGCCTCTCAGATCCCTTTTAAATCTTTCCCCTCTTACCTTAAACTATGTCCTCCAGCAAGGTTTGTGAAGGTTTGTAGTCAGGTTGAGGTTTAGGGTGTAGGTTTGCTCGCTGAGCTGTAGGTTTGATATCCAGACGTTTCATTACCTGACTAGGTAACATCATCAGTGGCGACCTCCAAGTGAAGCTTCACTGATGATGTTACCTAGCCAGGTAATGAAACGCGAGCAAACCTACACCCTATGTCCTCTAATTTTGGAGTCCCCTACCCTTGGAAAAAGACCATGGCTATTCATCTGATCTATGGTCCTTATGATTTTATAAACCTCTGTAAAGATCATCCTTAGCCTCCAACTCTTTAGGGAAACAAGTCCCAGCCCTATCCTTATAATCCAAACTCTTCAGTCCTGACAACAACTTTGTGAGTTTTTTCTGCATCCTTTCTAGTTCAACAACATCCTTGCTTAGCAGAGTGACCAAAATTGCGCAAAGTATTCCAAAAGTGGCCTCACCAATGTCTTGTACAGTCACAACAAGACATCCCAGGTCCTATGCTCAATGCTCTGACCAATGCAGACAAGGGTGCCAAATGCTTTCTTCACCACCCCGTTCACCTCTGATGTCATTTTCAAGGAATAATGAACCTATATTCCTAGGTCCCTCTGTTCAACAATGCTCCCTATCTCTCCAAGAGAAAATACTCTTATAGCATCCAGTAGCTGGCTCAATCAGTACAGCGTGAGACTCTTAATCTGCCAACAATGAGATCCAACCCAAATTAAGTGAGTTGCTTCTAACAGGGTTCTTGTCTCATTGCAGTAGTGTCCTAATCTCTAGCTGCCATTTCAAATCCCACCTACTATAGAGGTGTAGATATTTTCAAATCAACCCCTATTCAGTGAGGTTATGATACATCTCAGGTGGGAGAGACACTACCACTGTGCCACAAGGGCCCAACCATCGAGGTATATTGCAATATCCATAAACATGTTGATTTAAAGCATTTTAATGCATCTACCAAGTTGTTCTCTTGTTTACTTCCAGAAGTGCTCTTACACACAACTGAACTTATATTTTCCCCATCACCAAATCACCCGTATTTTCTTTCATTTATTAACCACCACCAGTAAATTACCAGTGTTGTCCAATTGATTGATTTATATGCAAAGCCCATTAAGGTTGGGGGGTGCACGGGACTAAATCAAAATGGAATCGGAAGGTAAGATAAAGCATTATATCCACACCAACCAAATTGTTAGCAAACAAATTATATTCTATCCAATGTGACTCAGTTAGTAGCACTACTTCCTTTCCCCATGGTAGGCTGATGGATAAAGTGAAGTCGCATGCAGTCCAGGGTATACCAGCTAGATGGATAGCGAACTGGCCGGGCAACAGGAGACAGTAATAGTGGAAGGGAGTTTCTCAAAATAGAGAACTGTGACCAGTGATGTTCCACAGGGATCTGTGCTGGGACCACTGTTGTTTGTGATATACATAAATGATCTGGAGGAAGGTATAGGTGGTCTGATTAGCAAGTTTGCAGATGATACTAAGATTGGTGGAGTACCAGATGGAGAAGGGACTATCAGAGAATGCAGCAGAATATAGATAAATTGGAGAGTTGGGCGGGGGAAATGGCAGATGGAATTCAATCTGGGCAAATATGAGGTGATGCATTTTGGAAGATCCAATTCTGGAGCAAACTGTACAGTAAATGGAAAAGCCCTGGGGAAAATTGATGTACAAAGAGAGTGGTCAGGTCCATTGTACCCTGAAGGTGGCAACGCAAGTCATTAGAGTGGTCAAGAAAGCATACGGCATGCTTTCCTTCATTGGACGGGGTATTGAGTACAAGAGTTGGCAGGTCATGTTACACTTGTATAGGACTTTGGTTCGGCCACATTTGGAATACTGCATACAGTTCTTGTCAGCACATTAACAGAAGGATGTGGATGCTTTGGAGAGGGTGCAGAGGAGGTTTACCAGGATATTGCCTAGTATGGAGGACGCTAGCTAGGAAAACAAATTGAGTAGATTGGGATTATTTTCATTGGAAAGACAGATGTTGAGGGGGACCTGATTGAGGTCGACAAAATCATGAGAGGTATAGATAAGGTGGATAGCAAGAAACTTTTTCCCAAGTGGGGGACTCAATTACTAGGGGTCACTAGTTCAAGGTGAGAGTGGAAGAGATTAAGAGTAATATGCACGGAAAGTTCTTTACGCAAAGGATAGTGGGTACCTTGAACACTTTGCCAGCGGAGGTGGTAGAGGTGGGCACAATAGCATCATTTAAGATGTATCTAGACAGATACATGAATGGGCAGGGAGCAGAGGGATACAGATGCTTGGAAAATAGGTGACAGGTCTAGATATAGGATCTGGATTCACGCAGGCTTGGAGGGCCTGTTCTGGAATTTTTTTTGTTCTTTGTTCAACCAGTTCCCACATCCCCAAAGTTTTGTGGGTTCAAGCCGTCAGACAAGAGTACAAAAATACAGTCAGTGCGATCACTATGGTGAGCTGTAATATTGGAGGTACATCCTTTGGATCAGATACCAAACAGTGGCTCTGTCCAGCCAATGGATGTGAGAGATTTTAAAGACAAGTTAGAGAGCTTCTTCAGAATATTTAGGCCTGAATCAACATTGTTAAAAATAAACAGATTATTGTGGTTCATTCTGGGCCAGAAAGCTTGGGTCCAAGTCCCACTTGCTCCTGAAGTGAGGAATAACATATTCCATAGAATCCCTACAGTGTGGAAACAGGCCCTTTGGCTCAACAAGTCCACATCAACCCTCTGAAGAGTAACCTACCCAGACCCATTCCCCTACATTTATCCGTGACTAATGCACCTAACGTACACACCTTTGAACACCATGGACAATCTAGCATGGCCAATTCACCTAACCTGCATAACTGTGGGGAAAAAAACCCAGAGCACCCAGAAGAAACCCACACAGACACAGGGAAAATGTGCAAACTCCACACAGACAGTTGCCTGAGGCTGGATTCAAACACAGGTCCCTGGCGCTGTTAGGCAGCAGTGCTAACCACTAACCCACCATTATTGACTAGAAATATCGAAGGAGGGTCCATGACATTGCTGCTTGAGGGAGCTGGCTGTGTGTAAAAAGGCTGCTCTGCTGCATGCATCCTCGGGGTAAGGTTATCCTGTTAGACCATTGGGCTACTTTCTCATTAGATTATGACGATTGGTGGTGGTTTAACCTGAGGGTCACCATGCCTCAGGAGAGGAGTGAAGTTGAGAAGCCAGTTATCCAGCCAATAGAGCTAACCAACAGCAGCTTCACACGCACCGTCCCCATCCCAAACCAGTTACACTTCAAAATGCAGCAAAATAAATATGCGAAAGAAACTCAGCAGGTCGGACGACATCTGTGGAGAGAGAGAAACAAGAGTCACTAAACCCGAAATGTTAACTTCGTTTCTCTCAACTGCCAGACCTGTTTGACTTTCTAAGGCATTTTCTGCTTTCGTGCCAAAGTTTGGGGTCGAGCGACGCTAGAGCGAAGAGGAGAACTTTTTTTGGGGGGGGGGGGGAATTATCCAGAGGAGGTGACAGGCGCTATATCAATTCAGTTTATCCTCTCTCTCTCTCTCTCTGCAGCACTCACAATGATTTGGTACGTGGCGTGGTTGTCGCTGGTGACCGGGTAGATGGTCAGATTGACCGTGTCGTTGCCCAGTGTCACTCTGTAGTTGAGGATGGACGGGTTGAAGGCAGGGTCCAGCATCCCGGCCGAGAGCGACAACTCCTTCAAGTTGCAGTCGTCCATCGCTGTGTCGCCGTCTCTTCTCCCTCTGTGTGTGTGTGTGCGTGTGCGTGTGTTGGGGCGGTGGGCACGGTGGTTACGGATGTGAAGCTGGGAGAGCAGCTTCTCCTCAGCCCGGGTCCACAGGGTTCACTCTCTCTGTATCCCGCGGTCAGCCTCTCAACATGTCGCCGCTCCCATGGCAACCGACGCCTCTTTCATCCTTTCTCCCGCTTTCCGACCGCCGGCCACGGGACGATCGTCAAAACGCTACCACGACCGGCCGATTACCCTCTTCCCCCACCACCACCACCACCACTTCTCCTCGGTCGGTTGTGAAGCCGCACACTGAAGGCTCGGGGCGCGGGTTGATTGATGCCCCCAACGGACAGCCTTCCACTCTCTCCCCCGACCCGGACTACAACTCCCAGCTGCCTCTGCGCGGCGCGCGCACGCGCACATCCGAACGGCTGTTTCCTCCCCACCCAGGGGGAATTCTCCCGCCCGGCTCCTGAGTGAACGTCTAGCGCGCTCATCCTCGACTGAAGCATGCCCGTTCACGTTTGAATCCCCGATCTGAATTTTTATGACCCAATCCTTTACTTGACGCCGTAACCAAAACTACCGGCATGCCCTGCGTTGAGACGCGGCGCATTGATAGCCGTTTCCCATATTCGAAAAAGTGGGATTATTTTATTATGTTATTCAAATACACTTGTAATAAACGATGATAAGTCGCCGGTTACAATTGTTCCGTGTAATGCTATTTCTTAAAGGATGCAAAACCTGAAGTGACTACAGATTCCGGCAGGCTGTGGGGCTGCGGCGCATGCGCGTGGCGAGGGGAAGGGGGCGGATGGTGATCCGGAAGTGGTTCCCCCTTTGTTCTGCTGGTGCAAGATGGCCGAACCTGAGAGTGAGGAGTACCCCACCGAGATTCACGAGTTCCTGGTGGGATTCGAGGAGTCCCTGAAATCCGCCGATGGGACGCTGCAGTCTTTGATGTCGGTGCCCCGGAGCGAGCTGCTGCAAAAGGTGAGCCCTGTCAGGAGGTGGCTGGGAGCTGCACGCAGTGTTCTCCAGGCTTCGGCCTCACGGGCACAGAGTTAGGCCACAGCTGGAGTACAGAATCCGAGGTAAAAACAATGACTGCAGATGCTGGAAACCAGATTCTGGATCAGTGGTGCTGGAAGAGCACAGCAATTCAGGCAGCATCCGAGGAGCAGCAAAATCAACGTTTCGGGCAAAAGCCCTTCATCAGGAATAAAGGACTGCCCGAAACGTCGATTTCGCTGCACCTCGGATGCTGCCTGAACTGCTGTGCTCTTCCAGCACCACTAATCCAGAATGGAGTATAGAATCCCTACAGTGCGGAAGCAGGCCACTCGGCCCATCTTGCCTGCACTGCACCCCCCCCCCCCTCCCCGAAAGAGCATCCCACCCAGACACAGCCTTTCCCACTTTATCCCGTAACTCTGCGTTTCTCATGGCTAACTCACCTAGCCTGTTAAAAATCACACAACACCAGGTTATAGTCCAACAGGTTTCATTGGAAACACACTAGCTTTCGGAGCGACGCTCCTTCATCAGGTGATAGTGGAGGGCTCGATCCTAACACAATTTATAGCAAAAATTTACAGTGTGATGTAACTTGACATTATACATTGAAAAATTGATTCTGTTAAGCCTTTTATCTGTTAAAATACCGTGATAGTTTCATTTCTTTCATGTGTAAATCACAAAACCTTTTCTTTTAAAAGGTTGCATTCTCAGGTTAGCTGTTAACAATGGCGATAGCTAGACAATATGTTGAAGGGGTTGGCCCCCTGTGTTGTCTGTCTACGTCATGACATTTAGATTGATTCTAAACAAACATTATCTCACTTTTTAGATTAGAATCAATCTAAATGTCATGACATAGACAGAGAACACAGGGGGCCAACCCCTTCAACATATATTGTCTAGCTATCGCCATTGTTAACAGCTAACCTGAGAATGCAACCTTTTAATAGAACAGGTTTTATGGTTTACACATGAAAGAAGTGAAACTATCACGGTATTCTAACAGATAAAAGGCTTAATAGACAATTTTTCAATGTATAAGTCAGTTACATCACACTGTAAATTTTTGTTATAAATTCTGTGTGTTAGGATCAAGCCCTCCACTATCACCTGATAAAGGAGCGTCGCTCCGAAAGCTAGTGTGCTTCCAATTAAACCTGTTTGGTCTATAGCCTGGTGTTGTGAGATTTTTAACTTTGTATACCCCAGTCCAACACCGGCATCTCCAAATCACCTAGCCTGCACATCCCTGGTTGCTATGGGGCAATTTCTCATGACTAATCCATCCAGCTTGCACATCTCTGGACGTGATGGGGTAATTCCCCCATAGCTAGTCCATGTAACCTGCACATTCCTGAACTCTATGGGCAATTTAGCATAGCGAATCTACCCCAATCTGTGCATCTTTGGTTTCTGGGAAGAAACTGGAGCACCTGGAGGAAACACCCACACAAGTGGGGAAATGTGTAAACTCAACACAGAAGTTGCCTGAGGATGGAATTGAACCTGAGTTCCCTGACCCTGTGAGGCAGCTGCTAACCACTGAGTCACTGTGCCCCTGACAAGTTGTGTGTGCAGTTCCAATCACAGCCACATAGGAAGAATGTGATTGCACCCGAGGGAGTGCAGAGAAGATTTTCCGGGATGTTGCCTGGGATGGAGCATCTCCACTATGAAGAGAGGTTGGATAAGCTCAGGTTATTTTCTTTGGAGCAGAGAAGTAGGGTGGTGGAATTTGATTTGAGGTGTATGGGATTATGAGGGGCACAGACAGACTGAATGGAGAGTTGAAGGAGTCATTGGACTCAACATTAATTCGATATCTCTCTCCGCATTTGCTGCCAGACCTGCTGAGTTTCTCCAGCTCTTTGTTTTTGTGGGTAAAAAGTACCTGTACCCTTTAATTTTAAGATTCAGGAACATGATGCCACAATTAAGGTGGAAGGAAAGGGGATTAGAGGAAAGGTTTTTCCACCAAGAAGTTGGTGGGGATCTGAAATGTGTAAAATATACTTGGATGGACACTTGTTTCATTACATTGAAGGCAATGGGACCAGTGTAGGTAGTTTTGTATTTTTTTTGGGCGTGTATGGATTCACTGGGTCTCTTCTGCATGTATGATTCACAGAGCTGAATTGTTAAGGTGCAGAAGGAGGCCGTTCTAGCCATCGTGTCTCTGTGCCCACAGCGGATATTCCCCATGAGCATTGTGACTTTTATAGAAACCCTCACTTCTATCATGAGATGTGGATGTCTCTTATCAGAACAGACCAGAGAGTTTTCAGAAGAGGAAGTGCCTGTTTTTCCAGACAGGCATGTTACAGCCTTCAGGATCTCAACATTGGGTTCAGCAACTTCAGAGCATGGATGCTGTACTCCATCTTGACTATCAAGGCTCCTTAGCATTTTTTCAAACCCATGACCTCTACCATCTCGAAGGGCAAGGGCAGCAGGCTCATGGGGTGACTACTATCTGCGAGCTCCCCTCCAAGCCATCTTGATTCAGAAATATGTTTATTCCTTCAGTATCATTGGGTCAAAAACTTGGAACTCCCTCACAAATTGCACTGTAGGCAGTGTTCCTGCTAGCTTTTACTTTTGCACAGATATTCAAGTCTATATGAGGCAGCGACTTCTAGAATCTGAATTAAATACTACAAACTATGTCAGCTCACTGATAGTCTTATATAGACCTTTGGAGAGCTTAAGAATGTTGACCATGTATCACTACACAAACTGGCTACGGTGATTCAAGGAGGCAACTCGCCATCTTAAGGGCAATGAATGCTTACCCAACCAGTGACACCCACTTCCCATAAATGACATGAAAAAGCCTCACCACACTGCCTTATTCGTATGGGCTTGTTCACCACAAAATCAACCTTTTTTGACTCTTCATGCTTACCAGTGATCCCTATCTTATATCTCCATCTACCATCAGCACTGTCCTTGTCTTTTCCTCTGGACGCCCTCATCATCTGCTTCCCTCGCTGTCCCTAACTCTTGACGACAACTTAAAAACCGATGTGTCCAGCTCCCTTCAATCCTGAAGAGGAATCGTTGGACTCAAATGTTAACTTTTTTTTTCGCTGTCCACAGAAACTGCCAGATTTGCTGAATTTCGTCAGCACTTGCAGCTCTTATCTTTGATCTCTAGCATCAGTTAAATTTTTAAGCTTTGTGGAATGCTTTAGCATTGGATGCGTGAGCGAGGGAAATTTTGTCTCTGGAATCAAAACAGCTATTCAAGTCTTTCTGGAATATACAATTTGAGGATTGCTAAAAAGGGACATATTGGAATCTAATTTGAGCAAGAGACCCCAGAGCATTACACTGGGCATTTATATTATTTTGGTTTTGATTTGTTTATTGTCATGTGTATTTTGTTACAAATACAGTGAACAGTGTTGTATAGTGTCACCACTTTCTGGCGCCATCTTAAAAAACAAAGTAAAACCAAAACATGGAATATAAAGGCAGAAAATAAAGAAATAAAGTTCACCTATAAGTTCGTTCTTGTTGAGTGCTCAGCCATGGCCCTGGATCCAGGCTCCTCCACCCCGAGGTTGAGACTGTCACCAGTGCAAAGCAATTGGCTAGGCTTGAGTCCTGCCCAATATTATCTTTAAATCAACACTACCAATACTGATTATCTGGTCATTAACACTTTGTTAACCACCTTTATATTTAAAAAAACAAGAAGAAATATGGATTCTAGTCTGTACTGACACAACTAAAGCAGAGGATAAGATATTTCAATTATTTGTAGTTGTTCAAAACCATAGTGTGGGTAGAGAGCAACTTGGTGGAATAACCCAAAGACATATACTTAATGTGATTGGCTAAAGAAATGGTGATCTGAGGATTTTCGACACAGTGAGCGGGCAGGAGCTGGGATCTGTGATGAAAACAGCTTCAATTATGGGTTTCAAACACGAATCGACAATTACCTGAAGAAGAAAGGTTTGCAGAGCTGCCAGGTGAAGGCAGGCCAGTGGTGCCAGCTAAATCAGGGTTATAGAGCTAATGAGCAAGGACTCTCTTCCTCTTCTGTAACCATTTCTGATTCTGTCGTTTTGGAAGGTATCCATATTGAAATGGAATCACACATTGGCCAGACTGGAAAAGGATGGCCAATTTCCTTCTCTAAAGGAGTTTGAAGTAATCACCTACAGAGGTTATGAAGGAAATTTATGAGGATGTTACTCGTAATGGAGAATTTGTCACTGAAGAAAGATCGAATAGGCTGGGATGGTTTATTTGAAATAGTCATGGCTGGAACTCACTGCCTGAAAAGGTAGTGGAGATAGAAACTGTTATTGCATTTTAAAAAAATAAATCTAATGTGCTACTGAGCCACATTACCACACAGAACCACAGTTCAAGATCAAGAAGGAATGTTTAAGCTGGATAGCTCTGTGAACACCTCCTGTTGTGTAAATATTTCTTTGGTTGTTAGTGAACCAGATCAGATCTTACTACAATCTCTTAATCACTTGGTTGCCACTACTGATATCAGCTTTTAATTCCAAATTCAATTTAATTCACTGCTTTCGATTTTAATTTGGCAAATTTAAAAGTTAAAGAGCATATCTATTTTTATACATGAAGTCTCATAGCCACTCTGTCTCAAAAATATTTGATAAAGGTAATGGTAACGTACTTTGTAACAGATTATCATACTTTTAGTGAGAGCTTTTGTATGCAGGGTAATGTCCCTCTCTCTGGGCCAGAAGACATGGGTTCAAGGCCCACCTACTACAGAGATGTACCATAACATCTCTGAAAAAGTTGATCTGAAAATACATTTAAACTGATCGCTGATCTCCAGTATGGCAAATCTAAGTTTCTTGGATGGTTTAACACTATGAAGTTGATTTTGGCCTCTTGAAAAGTGAGGGATTCTCAGCTGGCTGTAAGCTTTATTGTATTTGAATGCCTGAGTGTTTTGTTTCTAAGGTGAATTTTAAAGTGGAACAGGTCATGTACCTCTGGTTTCCTGATGAAGGGCTTATGCTTGAAAAGTGGATTCTCCTGCTTCCTTGGATGCTGCCTGACCTGCTCTGCTTTTCCACTACCATACACTCGACAGGTGCCTAAGGTTTCAAAGCTGAGACTGGTTCATTGACTAGAAGTTGCTCTTAGAACATAGAACATTACAGCGCAGTACATCCCCTTCAGCCCTCGATGTTGCTTCGACCTGTGAAACTAATCTGAAGCCCCCCCAACTTATACTATTCCATTCTCGTCCATATGCCTATCCAATGACCATTTAAATGCCCTTAAAGTTGACTGGTGTACTACTGTTGCAGGCAGGGTGTTCCACGCCCTTACTGCTCTGACTAAAGAAACTACCTCTGACATTTGACCGATATCTATCACCCCTCAATTTAAACCCCTCGTGCTAGCCATCGCCAGAGGAAAAAGGCTCTCACTGTCCATCCTATCTAAGCCTTTGAATATCTTGTATGTCTCAATTAAATCATCTCTCTACCTTCTTTCTAATGAACACAGCCTCAAGTCCCTCAGCCTTTCCTCCTAAGACCTTCCTTCCATACCAGGCAACATCCTAATAAATCTCCTCTGCACCCTTCCAAGGCTTCCACATCCTTCCTATAAATGCGGTGACCAGAACTGTACACAATATTCTAAATGTGACCGCACTAGAGTTTTGTACAGTTGCAGCGTGATCTCATAGTTTCGAAACTCAATCCCTCTACCAATAAAAGCTAACACACCCAATGCCCTCTTAACCCTATCAACTTGGGTGGCAACTTTCAAGGGTCTATGTATCTAGACACTGAGCTCTCTCTGCTCATCTACACTACCAAGAATATCTCTGGAACTATAGAAAAGGCCCAACAGGGTGACCTCTCCTTTCCTGTTTCTAATGTCAACCCATATTACCCCAGTAGACGAGTCCTCAAATGGCCTTTCTGCCACCGTAATACTGTCCTTGACGAACAATGCCACACCTACCCCTCTTTTACTGTGTTCTCTGTTCTTACTGAAACATCTAAATCATGGAATCTGCAACAACCATTCGTGTCCCTGCTGTACCCATGTCTTCAAAATGGCCACAGCAAGGAAGTCCCAGCTACCAACCCATGCTGCAAGTTCACCCACTTTATTCCGGATGCTCCTGGCATTGAAATAGACACACTTCAAACCACCTTCCTGCTTGCTAGTGAACTCTTTCAATCTTGAAACCTCATTTCTGACCTCACTACTCTCAACCTCCTGGACCCTGGATCTACAATTTGGGTTCTAATCCCGCTGCTGAATTTGTTTAAACCCTTCCAAAGAACATTAGCAAATTTCCCCCCAAACACATTGGTACCCCTCTGGTTCAGGTGTAGACCATCTGGTTTGTAAAGATCCCACCTACCCCAGAATGAGCCACAATTATCCAGGTATCTGAAACCCTCCCTCCTACAGCATCCCTGTAGCCACGTCTTTAACTCCTCTCTTTCTCCCTATTCCTCACCTCGCTAGCATGTGGTACGGGCAACGCACCAGAGATAACAACTCTATTTATTCTAGCACTAAGCTTCCACCATAGCGCCCTGAATTTCTGCCTTAAGTCCCCATCCCTTTTTCTACCTAAGTAATCAGTACTTGTGTGGACTTGGGGCTGCTCTCACTCCCTCTCAAGCATCCCAAAAACATGATCCGAGACATCATGAATCCTGGCACCTGGGAGGCAATGCACCTGTCATCTCGATTTTCCCCCCCCCCCTCGGTTGAAGCAAAACACTCCAAGACACCATATAGTTTTACCTCCTTCAACTTTATTCCGGGCCTCAGAGGGAGAGAGAATGGTCGCCCATGTGCACAGAGATATGAGTTCTCGGTCTTCTCTTGAACACCAGTTTCTTAATGAATTATGCGGTCATTTACAGGGAGGATTAGCCAGATAAGGTGACATATGTATTGATTGGGTTACTGTTACAATCAGCGAGTCTCAATTGTAGAGATTAAGCCTTCTGCTGTTACACAATGAATGTTCTTAACCTTGTTAACTGGCTTCACATAATGAATACTTTTCACCTTGTTCACTGACTTGACATACTGAATGCTTCTTCATCTTGTTAAATGGCTCTACATCTTGTTAACCCACTACCCTTGCCTCCGGTGCCTCATTGTTTACTGCAAGTTCTTATCTGATCTGAGTCATGCTTAGCTGAACGTTTGTTTCTCAAAACGTAACCCTTTCCCTACCTGCTCATACCCTATACACTTTCTCACACCAACCATGAGTCTCTCTCGTTCCCATAGGACCTCCTATCAGTTCCCCTAAATATGAAGTCCCCAATGGCTCGTGCTCTGTTCATCTCCCCTCTTCCCTTCTAAACAACAGGGACAGACTCTGTGCCAGAGACCTATACCCCATGGCTTACCCCTGGTAAATTGTTCCCCCCCCCCCACCCACTTAGTATCCAAATCGGCATGGCTTTTGGTAGAATTGAGTGCAAAACAGCTTTAACTGATTCTTAAAAGCAGGCAATGCTATCTCACCATGTGGCTTTTCACATGTGCAATGTAGTTTCCAAGCGAGGAGGTAGTGATCATCTTGATTAACACACCCCGAGGCTTTGTAACACTGTTTTTGTTTTTAAAATAATCCATTCAATCTGATAATAACATTTGGATTGCTTTCAGTGAAGACCATTGATCGGTCCTGAATGGTTTTTGTTCCAACTTGAGGTATGGTGGTTTGTCTAATCCATGAGAAGTCAAGTGATCTTGCATCACTAGATCTTTTTGTTCTGACTTTTGAAACATAACACTAGTGTGTTCCAAATAGGGCAAAGTGATATTGGACGTAATTAATGAGAGTTGTTTGAAAAAATTACATCTATGTAATACAGTTTGTTTTTGGGGTGACAAGGTAGCTCAGTGGTTAGCACTGCTGCCTCACGGGACCTGGGTTCATTTCCAGCCTTGGACGACTGGTTTGTGTGGAATTTGCTCATTCTCCCTACGTCTGCATGGGTTTCCTTTGGGTGCTCCAGTTTCCTCCCACAGTCTAAAACTGTGTAGGTTTGGTAGGTTAGCCATGGGAAAAGCAGGGATGGGGGCTGGGTCTGGGTACGTTGCTTTTTGGTGGGTCAGTGTGGACTTGATGGGCCGAATGGCCTGCTTCCACATTGTAAGGATTTTATAATTGGAATACATTGAACATAATGCAGTGTCCCAAGATGCTATGGAATGATATTTGTAAAATAATATTTGATACTGAGTTATACAAGTAGAATTTAGATCAGATGACCAAAAGCATGGGTAGAGAAGTAGGCTTTAGGAAAGAAAATGAGGTGAAGAGATGTAGGGGCCTAAGCAGTTGCAATTATGGTCATTGCTAGTTAAGTCTTTAAAGGTGGGAATTAAAAAGTAACTGGAAGGTTATGCATGAGGTTACAGAAAGGTAAGAAAAAGACAGTGAGCGATTCGAAAATGGGATTCACCAGGATGTTGCCTGGAATGGAGCGTTTTAGCTATGGAGAGAGAGGCTGGATGAACTTATTTTCTTTGGAACAGAGGAAGTTGAGAGGGGACCTAATAGAGGTATATAAGATTGTCTGGTACGGACAAGGTGGATAGAAAGCAGCTGCTCCCTTAGCTGAAGGATCAGTCACATAAGGCCGCACTTTTAAGGTGAAAGTGAGGACTGCAGATGCTGGAGATCAGAGCTTAAAAATGTGTTGCTGGAAAAGTGCAGCAGGTCAGGCAGCATCAAAGGAACAGGAGAATCGACGTTTCGGGCATAAGCCCTTCTTCAGGAATCATTCCTGAAGAAGGGCTTATGCCCGAAACGTCGATTCTCCTGTTCCTTTGATGCTGCCTGACCCGCTGCACTTTTCCAGCAACACATTTTTAAGCTCACACTTTTAAGGTGGAAGGGAGGAGGTTTGAGGATTTTTTTTTTTCAAACCCAGTGTATGGTATGGTCTGGAATGCACTGCCTGGGATGATAGTTGAGGTGGGTAACCTTTTTTAAAAAAAATACTTGAATGAGCACTTGAATTGTCCTAACAGCATTCAAGACTTTGGGCCCAGTTTTGGAAAGAGAGGCTGGTGTAGATTTAACATAGTTTTGATGGAACAGATTTAGTGGGCCAAAGGGCCTCTTCCAGACTGTGTGATTCCGTGACAACTTTAAAATAAAGAACCTACTTCACTGTGAACCATTGTAGGTCAGCGAACCAAAGGGCTAATTGGGAAAAGGACTTGCTGCAAGTTCATGTTGGGCATGCGCAGTTTTGAATGAACTCAAGTTATTGGAGGGTATAATGTGGAAGACTAGCTAGGAATCATTGGTGTGATCTTGCAGGGAATGGGTGAGGTTTCCAGCAACAAATAATCAGATAGGGGTACAATCGAGTCACAATATGGAAGTAGGAATTGGCGGTCTTGGTACAAAGATGAGATCCTTTAGGATTCAAATGTGGTGCTATGATCGTGGACATACTGTCTTAAGCTCAGACTGTTGCCAAGGAGGCAATAGTTCGGCAGCAGAGTAGTTCTCCCAATGTTTAACTGGCACGTTCTCATCTAGCACTGGATATCAGACAAGTAAACTGCTAATTTCATGACGGTGAAGAAGTCGAGGGAGGTGACAGTGAGGTAGAGCTGTCTGTGCCTTCAAATGTTGCCAAGAGGGGCAGCACATTGATGAAAAATTGGCAGTGGATGTGTGCAAAAATAATTTGTTGAAGGACAGTAAAGGTAACAGAATGGGAATTACAAAGTGAAGCCATGGCAGGTAATTGTCTTGTTGCAGGTAGATAAGAATAGAACTACATGACAGCAGTTCCACCCAGCTGGACAGTGGTGGGAAGATATTCAAGGAGCATGGTGTAGTCAAAGGTTGCAGACAGGATGAGAAGGGCATGTTTTCCTTTGTTGCAGTCACATAGAATAGCATAGGTGACTTTGAGAGCCGTCTAGCACTTGCTCAGAGGACATGTGCTTAAAATAAAAGAAAACTAACACTAGGATAAAATAATAAATTTTGTGGTAATGGAAATTGCTGAGTATTTTATGCAACCTTGGAGAGATGATACAGCTGATGTATTGGTTAAAAGCTCTGCTCATAAAATGGCACTCAATAACACTTAATGAAAAAAAAATAAAATTACTGCTGGCGTTGTAATTCAAGTTCTGTCCTTATCCTGATGTATCAGCATTTGGCTAAGTTTCTCTGTCTTTTAATAAATGTGCATATATTTTTCTAGGGCTTTGCCTCAATTTTTCACAATGACCTCGGATTTACTACACTACTTTGGAGAGCATTCAGTGCAATTACTGGAAAATGCCAAGATTTGTTGTTTTTGGGTTGAACTTGCAGATACTGAAGTAGAGTTGCAGCCAAGTTCTTATGTCGATCCAAACTTAAGCTGAGAAAATAGTTCAGAATAGATAAATGCCTGTCCTAATGCGAGAAACATTTCTGTGTGTTTGCTGTTTCATCGTGGACAATCTATTACATTCTACAGGTTCCGTAAACATCTCTGTTGTGCAAGATAAGCTTCAGTGTTTTAACTCTGAAATGTTGCTGCAGTCTGCGGTGTTATTGCGTTTTTCATTGAGCGCACTGCAATTTTATTTTCCTGAAGAGTTTCTCTTTCTCTGGCCAAGTTCTTGAGGTTGGCCGCTGTCACTTAGTGTGCTGCTCCAATTGGAGATTTAGAACCAATCTGGTTTTGTTTTGCCTTTAATAAAACCTGTTTTCTCTTTTGTTTTTTCATCAAAATACGGGTCTAATTTAAACTGAGGTGCACAAAAAAGGTCCTTTGAATGTCTGCAGTACAGAGAATAATCCTGTCTGGTGGTAAAATTGATTTCTTTTTTGTGTGCTGACTTCATGAGTTTTTCTTCACTACAATGGTAAGGTAGCCAGTTTAAAAATTAAACTATGCCATGTACCTTTGGTGAATCTAGTTTAATCATTTTAATGTAAAATCCTAGTGTTTTAAAGATCCTTCAAGCATCTTGACAACCCTTTCCCTATGCTCTGAAATACCACATGAAAAGTCTTTTGTTGGTGGTCAGAGCATGTGGAGTCATGAACCAATTAACAGAATACATTGAAACATGCCTTGAAATTTTAACGTAAGAGCAGAAGTAGGCCATTCAGCCCCTCCAGGCTGCTGTGTCAGCCAAATTGTAGTGTTAAATGTAATGGCTGTGACTTTGATCAGTCCACCAACCAGACAGCTGGAGGTAACCCCATCACAGCCAGACAGGTGCTAGCATGCCTTATAGTCAGAGTCATACACCTTCAGTCCAACTCGTCCATGCCAACCAGGTATCCTAAACTGAGCATTTGCCTGCCTTTGGCTCATATTCCTCTAAATCTTCCTATTCATATCCTTGTCCACAACCCTCCTTACCACTTCCTCTGGCAGCTCATTCCACATATGAACCACCCTGTGTGAAAAAGTTGTGCCTCCGGTCCCTTTTAAATCTTTCCCTTCTCACCTTAAACCTTTACTATATAGTTTTGGATTCCCTTTTCTTTGAAAAAAGACCTTGGCTATTCACTTTATCTGTGCCTCTCATGATTTTATAAACCTCTACAAGGTCATCCCTCAGCCTCTAACATCTAGGGAAAAAGTCCTTGCCTATCTAGCCTTTGCTTATAACTCAAACGCTCCTAGTCCCGTCAACATTCTTATAATTTTTGATTCTGTTTAACAATCTATGTGGTATTCTAAAAGTGCCTCACCAATATCGTGTACAGTCGCAACGTGATGTCCCAACTCCTATACTCAGCTCTGACTAGCTTCACCACCCTGTCTACCTGTATACCACAAAATGGAGCAACAGTACAACCAGTACTTTTGATTCCAAGTATTGATATTTTTTTGTTGGTTTTTCACTCTGTGGAAGAAGCTGCCCTTAGATAGCCATCTTTGTTATATTTTGGTGGGGAAATAACATGAACATGTGCTTTCAGGACCTATTGCAATATGGAATTACCAAACCAAATGCCTACTCAAGAATGCAATGAGAAATCCTTTCTCTAAATAAACAGGAACACAGTGAATGATCCTTATTCTAAATAAGCAGGGACGTAATGAGTAACCTTTACTTTAAATACTTGGGAATAGAGAGAAACCCTCTTCCACAAAAGAAACAGCAACACAGTGAGTAACCCTAACTCTAAATAAACAGGAACACAGAGGGAAAAACAGGCTGCAAGTAAGAAGGGCCACAAGAGTAACATCTACTCTAAGGAACCAGGGACAGTGAAAAATCCTTGTTCTAACTAAACATGAATACAGAGTATAACACTTGCTCTAAATCAGCAAGAACAGGAAAGGCAGACCTTGCTCTTAAAAAAACAGCAATACAAAGTAACCATTACTTTAAATGAACTGAAACACAATGACAGACCCTTGCTTTAAGTAATTACAACAACAAAAACAATAAGGTTTACTTGAAATGAGCAGGAACATAGTAAGTAGCTCTTCCTTTAAATAAAGAGGAACACAGTGAGTAACCCTTAGTCTAAATAACGAACAAGAACAAAAAAACTTACAGCACAGGACCAGGCCCTTCAGCCCTCCAAGCCTGCGCTGATCCAGATCCTCTATCTAAACCTGTCACTTATTTTCTAAGGATTTGTATCCCTCTGCCTCCTGCCCATTCATGTATCTGTCTAGATACGTCCTAAATGATGCTGTTGTGCCCGCCTCTACCACCTCCGCTGGCAATGTGTTCCAGGCACCCACGATTCTTTGCGTAAAGAACTTGCCATGCATATCTCCCCTAAACTTATTCCCCCTCACTTTGAACTCATGACCTGCCTAAATTGTCAGGCTGCTATCCAACATCTGGTACTACATGAACAGACATTTCCTCCAGTTAAATACAGGGACGACAAATATCATTACTCCCAGTCCCAGCTCCAGACTCTGTTCCTTAGCTATTGAAACTCAGTCCCTCTCCCTAGCAGCAACCTGGGTTGAAACCTGTCTGTTTGTAATGCATTTAATCCTAAAATGAACTACTGGCCTCACATCTATGCCATTATTAAGCTCACCTCTCTCTACCTCCCTAACATTGCTTGGTCTCTCTCTCTCTCCTGCTGAAGCCTGCATTCATGTCTTTGTATCTAAATTCAGTGATTCCCTAATACATCTGGCTATTTTCTCAAGCTCTACTGGATTAGAAAAAGAGTTTGTGACAGAACAGTAGAAATTAGGATAATTAATCAAACATTTACGATTGCCAGGCAGACTTGGAAAGTGTTTTATAAGGTGGTGTAACATGAACTTAATTTAAATATCTCTCCTAATGTTCATCGATCACAAATAGAGTTCAAAGCATTTGTAATTGTTACCAACACCTTAAAATTTAATTTTTCACAAGCTACAGATTTATGGAATAATTTCATGCTCCAGGCATTCAGTTGACTGGATTTTGAGAGAATTTGAGAGTCAGTAGTAAATGCTGTGTTCGTTTGATTTGACTTTTTTCTTCTATTTGTTCATTGTGTGTTGGCTTTGCTGAGAGTATCAGCATTTATTGCCCATCCCTAATTGCCCTTGATGGTGGTGGCGGCAGCTTGCCTTCATGAGCTGCTGCAGTACATGTTGTAGGTGCACCTCAGTGCTGCTAGGGATGAGGTTCCATGGATTTAAACTGGAAGCAACAGTGGTATAGTTCCTGGGCAGAATATTGTATAGCTTGCAAGGATCGGTGTACCCATTCAACTGATGCCATTGTTTGTCTGTTTTGCAGAGATCACAGATTTCGAGCATTCTTATTTTGCTAGCAAGGTGGTTTTGTTGAATATCCACCCAGAACTTTGTGCTGCATGGAAGAGCACAGGCATGTGCAAGCGAATGTATAATCTGTGATATCATAAACTAGAATATACGGGTTTGGAAATCAAATACTGTTTTGAATCAAGCAAGAAAAAGTGCTCTTTGTTCTGCTCTTCAAGTGAAATCTGAATTGTTTGCTTTCTGGCATTAAAATTAGTTTCAGTATAAAATGACCTTGTATGATTTTATTTTTCCCTCTCTTTCAGTTGGGCCCTCTTGAACAAGCCAAGTTAGATTTGGCCTCTGCTTATGCATTGAATTCTATGTTTTGGAGTAAGTATTGCTGATCTCTTCTGTGGCTGGTGGATATTATAATTTTTTTTTTGAAGGCATATTGTAATAAGTTGTTTCTTTTTGCTCCTTAGTATATCTCATTACACAAGGAATCAATCCTAAAGAACATGCAGTCAAACAGGAATTGGTAAGTAGCCTGTCCGTGATCACCATTTGGGTCACTGTGAATCGTCAGAAAGATCTCCATTAACACTCTAGCATGTTGCTGACTGTACTATCTCACTACTGTATCACTATTCCAAGCTTCAAAACTATACAGTAGACTGACTTTCTATTGTTGTTACAGTTTTTCAGCATTTGTTTTTGAACAGAATGAGCTGAGTCAAGGATGCATCTAGTTTCTGCTATCTTGTGAAGTCCTAGAAAATTACGTCTTTTGGAAAGCATTCTTTAAGTATTTCTAAAGTACGTATAACAGCTCATTGCAGTAATACATGAAGCATAATTTTGGACAATTTTCATTATTGTGATACATCCGAAATAGGACCAGGGGTCATCCATAAGCCTGCTCCACCATTCAATGTGATCATGGCTCATCTGATTGTAGCCCCAGCTCCACTTTCCAGCCTACATCTGATAACATTTTTGCTTCACTGTCAATGCTTTCAACTTTACCTTCATATCAAATGTGCAGACGATTTGTAACCTGCTTATTCCAGTTGTGAAATTTACAATAACTTATGGTCTGACACTTGAGTAATAAGATCTATGCAAGGTATCTCTGAACATTCACTAGATTTCTTTCGCACATTTTATGTCTGATGTGTGTATAGTAACATTTATCACTCTTTTATGTCTCGTATGGAGGGTGGGAAAGAAATGTAATTATTTTAACAGTTTAGAATGACCCAGGCGTCTCATATTGGATTTGAGATAAATCCCATCTCAACATTATGAGCTGCTGTGGTGTGGGAGCCATGATTACATACTGGATTGATACGTTTTATTGCTCAGATTCTTAACATTTTGCAATAGCAAGAAAAGTTCTAAGCAAATCATTGTGAAGGGACATAAAAGTTAATCTAGCACATGCTCTATTTATTTGATTCAGAAATTCCAGTCTTGCATAAATAACTCACATGGTGCCACGCGAGTGGCTAGAATGATGTACGTGGGTTGGAGCCAGATCTTAATAAAAAGTAAATTTAACTCCCCAGAGTTATGAGAGGGAGTACAACTGATCTGAAAATATGATCCTAAGAAGAATTACTTGTGGCATGCTTTGAGTACTAAATATTAGGAAGTACTTTAATAATTCATTGACCAACATTATTGTTTATAACTAGCGCACTGTTACTGTGAGTTTCTGTCCCTTAACTTGAGTTATCTTCAAATGTTTAATGGAGAATACTTAAAATAGTGAGAGAGCATCTCCCTGGACATTTCATATGTTCCCAGACAGAAATGACTAATCCATTCTTTTTACCTTTGCGGCCTCAGATCTTTGTGACTCTCAGCTTTTGCATCATCCTAGAATGATTGACTGATTCCCAATAATCTGCTTCCAGATAAGGAGAGTGACATTGTGCTAATCTAAATGTGCTGTCACACTTGATAACCGTGCTGTGAACAGAAAATTAATGCCAAAGTGACTAGACTAGGAACCAAGTCAGTAACTGGACTGCTCCCAGTTTTTGAATCTGTCTGGATGTTTCTGCTGTGATGTAACTTTCAGCAATATTCTTTGTGAAAACTGAGTAAGATGCCTCATTGGAGGTTAAACTGTAAAATGGGAAATAAGGGTGGGGAGGGTAATGGGATTAATCATAGCATTTTATCTGGTGCCTTTTCATGATTCAGATGTCATAGTGTTTTACAATCAATGGATACTTCTGAAGTTTAATTGCTGTTGTAATGCAGGGAAATGAGTAATCATCTGTATTGCACGTCCCACTGGGAATAATGAAATAGAATAGATTATGTAATTGTTTTAAAGGAACGTCGATGGTCAGGGCACTGAAAAACTTAATTGCGCCTTACGGTAATATATGGAACGGTCTATCCACCTTTCGATTAATAGGTCGATGGGCCGAATGGCATAATTCAGCTCTTAGAATTTACGGTCATCTTTCATGGGATGTGAATACCTCTAGCTAGCAGATGTTGCCCATCGTGAATAGCTGATGAGCTGAGTAGCTAGCCCCCATTTCAGAGGGCATTTAAGATTCAACCACATTACTATAGATCTGGAGTCACATGTAAGGCACACCAGGTGGGGTTAATAGGTTTCCTTTCTTAATCTGTATTAGTGAGCCCCGAATAAGTTTCTATGCCAATTGATAGCTTTATGATCACCTGCTAGCTTTTAATTCCAGATTTTATTAGTTGAATTTAAATTCCACTAGTTGTTGTGGTAGTATTTGAATCTTTATCCCACACTATTTACCTGGGCCTCTAGATTACTCATCCAGTGCTGTTACCACCATCTCCCTTATGGAGCAGATGGGGCCATCTTTTATTGGTTTAGATTGAGAGGCAGTACATCCAACAGTGCAGCAATCACCCCATGCTGCGTGAATGTGAGGCAAGTTTCGGTCTATTCTTGATCTGTGTACTCATATTTCTACTTCAGTGTTTGAACCTGCAATCTTCTAACATTTACCTGAGGAAGAGCTGATCCAAATCCAGTCCTTAAAGCAATACAGTTTTTAAAACTTACATTCTCATCCTCCCTCAATACTGAGAAAGCTTGCCTGAGAATTGGAAGAAAGTGAGGATTGCAGATGCTGGAGTTCAGTGTCGATTGTGTGTTGCTGGAAAAGCACAGCAGGTGAGGCAGCATCCGAGGACCAGGAGAATCAACGTTTCGGAGAGAGAGTATCCATATATCTACCTGTTGAATTTCCCAGTTTAAGACTGAACTAAAACTGCTCTGCTCTGCTCAGCTCAGCTAGAGAACTGACCACTCCCCTTCCATTATACAGGTCACTTCTAACCACTTTGGCCTGAAGTCTCATCTGTTTACATACAAACAAAAGACCTCTCAAAATCCTTTTCATCTCTGTACCAAACCAGACTGATCGGAGCCCAACCCGGTTTATTGACCCTCTGAAGAAAATCAAGGACAGAGTCTCCTTGAGCCAAGGAACAGCTTTTAGAAAAAAAGACTAGTTTTGTGATGAGCTTTTAACTGTCCTCTGAAATGACCAAGCAAACCACTTAGTTCAATTGTAATTCAGTTGTGACTGTAGTCAGTGGACATACCTTGACAGTGAGAGTCATTGTTTGAACTGCTCTACAGCTGCAGCCTGGATAGTCACGCAGTCCCTACTGATACCAAAACAGAAAGCACTGAAGAAGCTCTAAGTCTGGCAGCATCTATAGAAAGAACAACCAGCATTAACGTTTTGAGTCCTGTGACCCTACTGATGTTGGATGGCTGCTAACTGGTAAAGGCTAAGTCTAAAAAAAGCTTTGACTACCCACTATGAACATCAAAGATCAACACAGCTGAACAAGCAGAGAGGTTTGTGATGACAGTGTGGTTTCTGGGGAATGTTTTGTCCTTCTAATCTTCCTCTATAGATCCTCAGTTTTTATTCCTCATTGTGGAGCTTTTATGCACATAAGGTGGGTGAGGGCAGCAAGCCGCATGTCATTTGCCTGTTTGCAGTCGCTCCCCCTGATGTAGAGGGAGCAATGGTGTGCAGGATTGGGAGCTGGGGGAGTTGGTTTGGCCACAGAATGCCTGTGATGGGGTCCTAAGCTGAATGTGACATGAAAGCTAGAGACTTTCAGAATCTAAAATGTTTTGTTGCTGTCAACAAATGTAAGATTGTAATTATGTCAATTTAGGTAGTGAACTATATTGAAAACTGGACACCATCTCTTGCCAACTTTTCAGTCATTTTTATCCAACTATGAAGTCAGCAGTTTTCAGTGAAATTTACACAGCAAAATTGATGTTAGCTGTTCATATAGATTTTTTTTTAATTGGGAGTTCTGTATAGCATGTAATATTTTGGGCATTTTTATATTTCTTTATTTGCTGTGATGTCTTACAACAAGCTGCAGTTTTCTTTTCTTTAGGGTCTGGTGCCACTGGCAGGGTCAGATTTGTTGTTTGTTAAGCAAAAGTGAGGACTGCAGATGCTGGAAACCAGAGTTTTAGATTAGAGCGGTGCTGCAAAATCCCTTCATCAGGAATAGATCCTGCTCCTCGGATGCTTTGTTGTCTGTTGTTAGTTCAATTGAACTAAGTGGTTTACTCGGTCATTTCAGAGAGCAGTTAAAAGTCAACCACATAGCTGTGGATCTTGAGTCACATGTAGTCCACATCATGTAAGGATGTCAAATTTCCTTTCCTAAAAGGTATCAATGAACTAGATGGGGTTTTTACAACAACCCAACAATATACAACAATGGCTTCAAGGTCACCATGGCTGAGACGAGTGTTGAAGTCTATTTTATTTAATTGAAATTCCAACCTGTTGGGATTTAACCCTATTATCCCAGAACATTAGCTTGGATCTCTGGATCACTAGAACAGTAAAATTACTACCATATCATCTTAAATTATGGGAAATAAGTAAATATCAGTAATGAGCTAGGTGTTATTCCTTCATACTTTCCATTCTTTTTAAAATAACAAACTATTTTCTGAGGAAAGGAGGAGGGCTTTGCAAGTAGTCTTCTCAAACTACCAATCACTGTATAGGTTGGACCTCATTTGCAAATTATTGAAACTTCAAATCTATGGAGTTTTCAATGGAACGGAATTCTGAACATGTTTGTTAGTATGAAGAGAATCTGAACTGTATGGCCCAAGTGTGTTCAAGTGTTACGTCATTGGGTAAACCTCTCTGCTAATTTAAAACCAGCAATACCGAAAAGGTTTATCCCATGCAGTAATCTGAGAATTTGAGAGGCCAAGAACTAGTTAAAGTAAAACTTAATTTTATTTCTTAAAGTATAACAGAATAATTAACTAACAACTATTTACAATTCCTTCCTCTAATCTATCTTTTACTTTCCCCTCTTTAATACTAGTCCAATAAAACTTCCAATTAAGATTTCTAAAACAAAACTTCTTATCTCAAAACCAGGCAGCTTTCAGTTCTTCTCCGTATTCCTGTCGTCGTTGTCTTGGGAATTCTGTTTCACCAGTTACTGATCGATAGAGGTACCTTTTAAGAGAGCTATTTTTCAGGCAGTCTTTACATACTGGTAGCTTGGCAGTTCTCCTCCCAACTGTTTAGTTTTTCCTGGCCTTATACCCCCCCAAAGAATCATTGGTTTAAGATTGTCAATATACTGAAATCAAACTTGATTGGGAAGTGGTACTTTTTGGGTGTATTTTAAATTGATTGACCAAATTCGAATTTGTTTTTGTCTCATAGCAACTCAACCAGTGCTACCTGTTCTGAATCAAAAGTTAGATTGTAAATTCTCTGTAAATTCTCCAACACTTGGTTGCCTAGTCCTTCACTCTCTTGAAGGCACAGTACACTTCTACACCTTCATAACACCTCCTCCCTTAAGAAAAAAGAACCATCGTAACGAAAAGATGCCTTAATTTTTTCTATTCTTTAAACACATTACCCTAACATACCGATAACTTTAATCTAAGTTCACCTCAAGTTCTTCCCATATAACTGTGGGTGTGTGTGTATGTAAAACACTAAATAAATACAAATCTCATCAAAACTTTATCAATTAAATCCGCAATAATGCATCTGCAATTACATGTATGATTTTTAAAAGTCTAACATAACACTGCAACAAAATAGTCTCCTATTCATGTATTTAAAGCTTTCTAAGAATGTAAGTCGATTGTGATCCATGTACACGACTGTCTCCAACACATTGTTTTGTAACATACACGTTAAAATGTTGTAAGGCCAGGGCCAAACTCAATAGTTCCTTGTCAATTGTGGAGTATTTCCTCTGGTGGGTGTTGATCTTCTTTGAACAGTAACGACCTGGCAGTTCAATCCCAACCTCCTCTTCCTGTGGGAGCACAGCTCCAACTCCAATGTCACTAGCATCAATGGCAACTTTAAAATGGTTTGAAAAGTTTGGTGTAGCTAAAATGGTTTGGTGGTTAATGTGGCTTTCAAATGGCCGAATGGCTCCTGGTATTGTTCTATCCGCCGAAACTGTTGTTCTTCAGCAAATTGGTTAACGGTGCCACTATACTGCTGAAGTTTGGAACAAACTTTCGATGGAATCCACAGAGTCCAAAGAATCGAAGCACCTCTTTCTTCGAGGTTGATCATGGAAATTCCTCGATGACCTTCATCTTTGCATTCCGTGGGGTCAACCTTCCATGACCAATGTTATGTCCCAAGGACATCACCTCTGCTTTTGTTCTATTTAGGTTTATCACCAGTTTTGCGTCTTGTAGTCGTTCAAAGAGCTCTGCCAAATGTACTATGTGATCTTTCCAGGATTTACTAAAGATCACTACATCGTCCAAATAGACTGCACAGTTTGTTAACCCAGCCACAACTCTGTTCATGAGGCTTTGGAATGTGGCGGGTGTTTTCTTCATTCCAAAGGACATCACTTTAAATTGATACAGACCATTTGGGCTTACAAACCCAGACGTTTCTTTCGCCATCTCTGATAAAAGTACCTGCCCGTAACCACGCATTAAGTCCACCTTAGTAATGTAACTCGCTTGTCCGACTTTCTTCACACAGTTCTCCAATCTAGGAATTGGATATGAGTCTGATTTTGTAACGACGTTGACCTTCTGATAATCCATGCAGAATTGTTCAGTCCCACCCAGTTTGGGAGCTAGGACAATCGGCGAACTCCACTCGCTCTGGCTGGTTCGATGATGTGCTGGAAAAGTACAGCAGGTCAGGCAGCGTTCGAGGAGCAGGAAAATCGACATTTCGGGCAAAAGTCAATGAAAGGCTTTTGCCTGAAACGTCAATTTTCTTCTGCTCCTCCGATGCTGCCTGACCTGCTGTGCTTTTCCAGCACCACTCTCGTCTTGACTCTCAACTCCAGCATCTGCAGTACCCACTTCCGCCTCGATGATGTCCTTGTCAAGCATGGCCTCCATCTCCATCTGCCTTTGAAAGGTTTAAGCCAATAGGAGTGTTGTTTTATCGGAGCAGTATTCCCTACATCGACTTCATGTACAAAAGCATTAGTCCTCCCCATCTGATTGTTACATATGTCCTTATACTGCAGTAACAAATCTTTCAACTGCGTTCTATGGTCCTGAGACAGATAGCTTACTAACCTAGCCCACTCCTCAAGGACCTTTTTCATTTTTTAAATCTGTTTTGAGGTACATCAAAATCCACATCTGGATTTGATTCCTCACTCCCAAGGGGCAGTAACTAACACCTGTTTCTCCAGTTCTTTCTCTCAGTATAATATCGTTTCAGCATGTTACAGTGACATACCAGATACCTTTTTTTCTATCTGGCATCTTTACTAGATGGTTCTGATTCAACTTTTTCTCAATTTGATAGGGGGAACTAAACCTGACTTTGAAGGGATCTCCTATCACTGGTAACGGTACTAACACATCATCCCCTCAGGAAAACATCCAAGTCTCAGAGCTCTTATCTGCCACCTGCTTCATTGTACACTGTGCTCTGTTTAGGTACTCTTTAGCTAACTCACCTATTCGATTTAATCTCTCCCTCACCTCTGATACATATTCTAAGTATGAGATCTCTGACTTTGGTCCTGTCAATTTTTCTTTAACTAATTTCAAAGGGCCTCTCACTTCATGCCCGAATATTAACTCGAAGGGAGTGAACTGAGTGCATTAGTTTGGGGAATCTCTAATGGTAAACAGTATGAATGGGATCCCTTTATCCCAATTATTTGGGTAATCCTGCAGTATGTTGTCAACATGGTCTCCAAGGTCTGATGCAACCTTTCTAAAGCTCCTTGGGATTCAGGATGATACGCACTGGATTTAAAGTGCTGTATACCTAAGCTATCCATAACCACCTCAAACTGCCTTGCAGTAAAATTTTACCCTTGGTCAGACTGAATCTCTCTGGGTAGCCCATACCGTGTGAAGAAAGCTACTAACTCCTCTACTACCCTTTTAGCCTTGATACTCCGTAATGGAATTGCCTCCGGAAATCTGGTAGACCCATCCATTATTGTTAATAAATACTGGTTCCCACTTTTAGTTCTCAGGAGGGGACCTACACGATCAATTATAACCCGTGTGAAAGGTTCTTCAAATGCAGGAATTGGCAACAAAGGGGCTGGTTTTACTGTCGCCTGTGGCTTACCTACCATTTGGCATGTGAGACACATACGGCAGAAGTTAGCCACACCCTTGTGCATTCCAGGCCAATAAAAATGCTTTTGTACCTTAGCCTGAGCCTTTCCTACCCCTAGGTAACCTCCTCCAGATAGTTCATCTGCTACCCGTAACACTTCCTGTCTGTATGCTACCGGCAACACAATCTGGTGCACGTCGGCCCATTTCTCCTCTGCACTAACCTGCCATAGTCTCCATTTCCACCTGTCTGTGTCCCACTCCATTAGTGAAAACACCTGAGGCTTTACCTTATTCCAGAATACTCTGCCTCCTTTTCAAAGTACACATCCACATATATATCTTTTATCATCTTGTCTTTCTGTTGCAAGTACCTTAGACTTTAAGGACTAAATACTTCTGTCTAGCCCTCTACCTGTTCAGGTTTTTCCTGCAGCATTACATCAAACAGGGTATCCACTAACTGAACCTCAACTCCTTCATCTTTCTCTTTACTTTTCCCTTTTTTCTGTGACTTATGATAGTTACTACGCAGTCTGGGAAAATACCAGGATATTTTTATTTTAACTCCTCAGTTTCTTGGTCTTTCTGGGGCTTCTCCACAAAAAGGGGTGTCGCTCCCACCTGGATCCTACCAAATAATTCCCAAGAACAAACTGAATTCCTGGAACTGACACTCTTGTCAATCACTCCCACTGTAACTTCCCCAGACTTGAGTTGGCACTCCAACCTGATCTTATGTAGGCGAATGCTAAATTTCTGTCCTTTTAACCCACAAATTACCACGTGCTTGGGTAACAGATCAGGAAGAATGCCGATTGGCTTGTCCCTTACTATCAGCGACTGGTTAGATCTTGTATCTCTCAAAATTATAACTTGTCCTTCTCCCCTGTTCTTTGAGTAAACTTTACCCACAGAGTTGAATTCTTTGTAGGGCTTGGGTACTAACCCAGTCCCTGCCTAGGCTGTGCACTCTCCTGCAGCTCCCTTGGCTCTTCTTGGGGTCTCCTTTACTACCTTCACTAATGCCACTGGCTTAGCTTCTTTGACCACATCTTTTCCCGCGGCGCCTTTCTTTAACGACCAGCACTGTGTCTTTGTGTCCCACCTTCTGCCAGTGGAAACACCTTTTCCCAGTGCTCTTCTGAAACCACTGGTACAGTGATTGTCTGTGTCCCACTCCATTACAGTGAAAACACCTGAGGCTTTACCTCCTCTCCACCTCTTTGTCTTTTTTATCCTGTGGTAAGTTATTACCAGAGCTCTCTACTCTTGGTTTCGTAGTGTAGGATCTCCCCTTCTCCCAACGTCTATTCCTCACAGGGTGAAATTCTGGCCAGAAGCTTATCTGATGTACAAACATACTCATCTGCTAATTCTGCTGCCCTTCTCACTTCCTGAACTTTGTTCCTTCGCCTGAGTTCTTACCATCTCTGGAAGTGAGTTTTGAAACTCCTCCATCAGAAAAATCTCTCTTAGACCCTCAAAGGTCTTATCTATTTTCAAAGCACGCACCCATTGATCAAAAGACTGTTTGATTGTTTCGAACTCGATGTAAGTCTGACCTGGTTCTTTTGCTGTGTTTCTGAACCGCTGTCTATATGCTTCTGCTACCAATTCATAAGCAGTTAAAATAGCCTGTTTAATCTCATCATAAAGTCTTGACCCCTTATCTGACAGTGCGGTAAATACCTCACCAGCTCTGCCTACCAGTTTAGTCTGAACGAGGATTACCCATAAATCCTCAGACCACTCGTCTGCCTAGCCAATTTTCAAATGAAATAAAGAAGACTTCAACATCTTTCACATCAAAATGTGACAGAGTTTTGACATATTTGTGTATATCAGTAAGTTCTCTTTTAATCTCTATCCTGTCAACTTTGCTGATTAAGTCAAACTTCTCCAGTTCAAATTCTCCCACCTTTTATCTCTCCCTTTCTTCTCTCTCTCTTTGCTCAGTTAAAAACCTGTACTCTCTTTTTCCTCTCTTTCTTCTTGCTCCCCCGCGTGCTGCTCTCTCCCTTTGTTTACCTTCTAACTCCATTTTCCTCAATTATAATTTAAGTTTTTATACCTCTACTACACTTGTCTGTTTTTCTGATACACCTAAGTGAGTAACTCCCTTACAATTTCAGCTTTACTTTTGTCCTTAGTTAAACCCAAATCTGACTTAATGCTAATTCTAGAAAGTATGGCCTTTTTCTTTCCTTCTAAACTTTCTTGGCAAATTTGAGAATCATCTTCAAATCCCAGAACCTTTTCAGCAATTTTAAGAGCCATTTCTCTCACTTTTAATTTAATTGCCCACAAGTCACCAAAAGTAAACAAATTGTCTCACCTACGTTTTAGTTAAAGATTTGGACACTAAACCTGCGAGTGTTTAAATCTGCTGGGATTTTTTGTACCCCAAAGTCTTCAAATCTGTCTAAACCAGTTCAGATCCCAGTGACGATCCCCCAAACTGTTATGACACTGGGTAAACCCCCCTGCTAATTTAAAACCCAGAACACAGAAAAGATTTAGTACAGTAATCTGTGAAAATTCGAGTAGCCACAAACTATTTAAAGTAAAAATTAACAACTTTATTTCTTAAAGTATATCAGAGAATAATTAACTAACAACTATTTTCAACTCCTTCCTGTAGCCTATGTTTCACTTTCCCCTCTATAATACTAGTCTGATAAAATTTCTGATTAAGATTTATAAAACAAAACTACTTATCTCAAAAAACTAGGCAGCCTTCAATTCTTCTCTGTATTCCTGTTGTCTTTTCTTTTTCTTGGGGATTCTGCTTCACCAGTTACTGATCGATAGAGGTACCTTTTAAGAGAGCTATTTTTCAGGCAGTCTACACTTTGCTAGCTTGGCAGTTTTCCTCCCAATTGTTCAATTTTCCCCGGTCTTATACTCCCAAAGCATTGGATTGTGTCATTGGCTTTTAAGATTGTCAATATGCTTGATTGGAATTTGGTATTTTTGGGGTATAATACACTGGCCAAATTTGAATTTGTTTTTGTCTCATAGCAACTCAGCCAGTGCTATCTGTTCTGCAGCAAATGTTTATATGTAAATTCTCCAGCACTCTCTGTGCTTGCCAAGTCCTTCACTCTCTTAAAGGCACAGTATGCTTTTACACCTTCATAACATGTATTTAGCCTTGCGAAATCAGGGTGCCCCCTATCTGCCTGAAGCTCCAATGTTACTTTCATGAGGGAGCATTAGCACACTGTAGTCAAGCGGTAATAACAAATATTAAGGTAAATTATATTCTTCTGATGAGTTTTATTGTTTTTGAAATTCTGTGTACATTTTGTGTTACGTTGGCTTCATATTGATCTAAACTAGAATTATTTCTAGTTACATCATGTTAATCTGCTAATAATTGAGATTTAAGGTGACAGTGATTAAGTAACAGTCACTAATTCCTTCAAGTACATATTTTTTGGTTATTAACCAAGAGCATAGTGACCAGCATGTGCTGTAATCATTTTAATTGTACCTAGGCGTTGGAAAGAATTTCCCGTGGTGGGCTGTTAATTAACACACAGCCTGTGGACTGAGGGTATATCTTGGGAATTTATTTAAAAATAATAATATCTGGGTTAAATGGTGATATTTGAGAGTTCGAAGTGGAGTGTTTCAGACCAACGTTAGATCCAAACTTTGATTCAGGAATTTAAGAATGTCAATCAATGTATACTAGACAAATAGGAGCAGGAGTAGGCCCAAGCCTCAACCTTTTCATGCCAGTTCCTCATTTTCCTCACCACCTTGAGATTTCAAAAAATTGTCTACCTCTCTTTAAATACTTTCCATGACCTAGCTTCCACAGCTCTCTAGGTTCGTGAATTTCAGACCATTCGTTACCCTCTGGGAGAAGAAATTCTTTTGCATCTTAGTTTTAAATGAGTGACCTCTTATTTTATAGTTATTTTATAGCTCTTATTCTGTAGTTATGTTCCCTAGTTCAAGACTCCCCCACTCCTGGTAACTTCATCTCAGCACCATCCCCTGTTAAGCCCACACAGAATCTTGTATGCTTCAATAAGATTCCCCCTTACTCTTCTGAACTCCAGTGAATAAAGGTACAACCTTGTTTGCTGTTATCAATTAGTGAACCCCTTCATCCCAGGAATCAGCTGAGTGGGTCTCTTTTGAGCTAACTCCAGTGCTAGGGTATCCTTTTTTAAACATAGGGACCGAAACTGTGCATGGTACTCCCAAGTACAGCATCACCTACACAAGTGCAATTGTAACAAGTCTTGGCTATTTTTAAACTCCAAACTCTCAGCAATGAAGGCTACAAATCCATTTGCCTCCTTATTTACTTGCCAAAGCTCCGTGCTAACTTTGTATTTTATGCACAAGAACAACCAGACCACGCTCTGCATTTTTTTTTTGGTGTCTTTCTCTATTTTATATAATCTTGTCTTTTGATTCTTCTTACCGAAGTGCATGACCCCTCACTTTCCTAGATTAAACTCCCATCTGCCAAGCTTGTGCGCACTTAAAAGACCCACCGAAATCCACTTACATATTCCTTATGTCCTCATCAAAATATGCTGATGATTTTTCTATCATCAGCAAATTTGGATGCATCACACTTTGACCCAACCTCAGTTATTAATAATGATAATATGAGTCACTAAGACTGATCTTTGTGATGCTCCATTAGTTATGTCTTTCTGATCTGAAAATGACCCACTGATCTTGACTCTAAACCATAATTATATTTTGCCCCCAAGAGTGTGAGCTCTTGTGTTTTGCAATACCTGTTACATAGCATCTTACCAAATGCCATCTTGAAATCCAAATATGTTATAAGTACTGGTTCCCTTTTGTCAACTTTGCTTGTTATTTGTATGAAACAGATGTAATAAATTTTGAAGAGGTAGATCAAAAAAAATACAAGATGAATGAGTCAAAAATATATGCTTCAATGGATGAAGATTGATGCGTACGAGTGTAAGGTGCTATCTGGAAGAGGAGCCATTGCAAGAAGTTCCCTTCAGAACAGCATTTCTACACCTCCAAGGACTACAGTTCAAGAAGGTGACTCACCACCACCTTCTCAAGGGCAGTTAGGGATGGACAATAAATGCTGCTCTGGCCAACAATGCCTGCATTAGTCATCGAGTCATAGAGATGTACAACATGAAAACAGACCCTTCGGTCCAACTCTTCCATGCTGACCAGATATCCTAACCTAATGTAGTTCCATTTGCCAATGCTATTTATGTACCCATCCAAATGCCTTTTAAATGTTGTGATTGTACCAGCTACCACCACTTCCTCAGGCAGCTCATTCTACACATACACTACCCTCTACGTGAAAATGTTGCCCCTTAGGTCTTTTTTAAAACTTGCCCCTCTCACCCTAAACCTATGCCCTCTAATTCTAGACTCCTGTATCCTGAGGAAAAGACCATGTTAATCTACCCTATCCATGCCCCTCATGATTTTATAATCCTCTATAAGGTCACCCCTCCGCCTCCAATACTCCAGGGAAAACAACCCCAGCCTGTTCAGCCTCTTCCGACAGCTCAAATCCTCCTTTCTTGAATGAATTTTTTAAAAAATTGTGTGTGAATGTTGTAAAAGCTATGGAATGTCTGATTTTCATGATTAAAAGCAATTTTACAGGTTTACCTTTCTCATTTTAAGTTAATATATAAAAATGGAGCAAGTGTAATTGGGTATTTTGGATTGATATTAGAAATAATTCATATACACTGATGAAAATATGGAGTGGACTAAGTAGTCAAGTCAAAAACTATCACTCATTTACGAAACTATTTGTTGGTGGGAAATAAAATTTTTATGGACACGACATCATAAATTCAAAAATTTGCTGATACTTAAATTTTGGTAATGATTGTGTGTGCATGTAATTTAAGCGTCCAGGTGTTTCAAAATTCCAACCGCAGTGGTCATGAAATTTTTTTTTCTGTTTTGAGTGTGTAACTCCCTGAGGGTGGAGCAGATAAGGTAAATAGAACAAGGATAGACTTCTAGAATGTGCAAACCACTGAAGCTGTAAACCTATTGAGTTATTCCTAATTTTCAAGTGAAACATCGGAACAGTTTGCTCATCTCGATTTCTTAATTCTTGATGCCCTTGGTAAGATGAAAACTATGCTGTGAATGATTTACTAGTACAGCATAAGCCATAATTACTACTACTTATTCCAGATGCAACTTTCTCACTCTCTCATATATTTAATTCCTCACTGTAAAGTATCTAGTTCAGCACTTAGGCTGAAAGCTTTTTTGGCATCCGTTATGCCTGTCCTGACCTGTCCAAATAACATTTTCATCTGGTTTTCATCACTTTAAGACAACATGTCTCTCGATGAATATTTCAAATCCTACTTTCTTTTCTTTCTTAAAAGAAATAAAAGTCAAAACTACAACCAGTCTGTCTGGGACTTAACAATTCCTTTGCTGTTCCAACCCTAATTTTGCCATGTTCAAGCATCTACACAATGAGACAGAGCTACTCAATTTGTGCCTTATATGTTCAGAGGCTATGCATAACTAATTTATAAATTACATAATTATTTTGTAGGTTATCGCTCTAAAATGTTCAGTACAACTGCAGCTTAACCCTTTGTAGCGTATCTAGTCAACAATAAATAATAAGAATTCTGAAGGCACCTAATTCTTGCTGGTTCAGAAGTTCATTTGAACTTGATGTTTCAGCTACAATTATATATCATCTGCCAAGTTTGCCTCGAAGACGCAACTAGATTTGCTGCCGCTTTTGATTTGCTCAGTGATTACTTTGTTTAATTTTGTCAACTGTGATCTGTCTTTTTCTGAAATGGAATTGTTGAACTTTGCAGCATTTCCTGAAGGTGGAAGTTGCCACTGAGCTTGAGGTGGGTGTGGAGTTTTGGCGTGTTTATATCAAATTAAGAGATTTTGAAATTGCATTGGTTGATCTGAATGACCCACATCATTACCGGATATGGGAGATTTATGGGGCTGAGGTAGAGAAACAAAAGCAATTTAGCCTGGAATTTCTGCAAATGTTAGCTATTGATTTATCTCCCAAAGAGTTGTTTATCCAAATCACATTTTTGGTAATTTTTGCACACGTTATCTTTTCATACCGATGGAGCATAAATCTTCATGAAGATATTGGGGGATGGGTGGGGATGTCTGTGCATTGTGTTATTGAAATTTGGCCAAAGTTTCTTTTTTGGCACTGAATAATTATTCTTACGTCTGGAGTGGAATTTTTTTTAGAATATGAAATACACAGCTTTGCAGTGTGAAGTAATTCCCAGCTCAGAATATTTGCAAAAACCTTAAGCTTGCTCCAAGTGATTAAATGCAGAAATATCAATTTTTTTAAGCTTCTTCATGCAGATGACTTGGGGTATTAAATGTGTAATGAACAAAAGATGGAAATTATAATGAAATATATGTGAAGTGTTAAGATGATTTGTAACATGAGCAAAGCTTAAGTGTTTTTATTCTTTGCTGAGAATATCAACTTTTGCTCTTGTCTATTCTTTAGAGGTCTTATCAAAAGTAAGAGTCGACCTCAGAAACCAAAAAGTGTACAGTGGGTTTTTGTTTTCCTTCTGTTTCCATCATTGTACTCATGTGGATGATATTTGTCAAATTAGATTGGATTCAGTGCAATAGAGAGCTTGAAATGGTGTAGACGCATTTGAGTTCATTTAAAAATGTATATAATTGAAAGGATAACGCTGTCCTATTCTTATGATGTGGGCAATAAATGCCATATAAATTCTCCTGTATAGATGTTTAGAAGGCTGATTGAATCCATTTGAGTAATCCCTGCAGTCTTCCTTGATCTAACAGGGATGTCTCCAATCCAGAAAACACTGTTTTATGAATTTTATTGTTGCAGGAGCGAATAAGAACGTACATGAACAAAGTGAAAGAAATAACAGACCGCCAGAAGGCATCGCGACTGGACAAGGGAGTGGCCTCGCGCATTGTCCGACATGCACTGTGGGATGCAAAGCCTGAAGGACGGTCAAAAACGCCATCCAAATCCTCCCATCGTTGAAAATACAAGAAAGAGAGATCAGCATTGTCAAAATAAATGAGAAGGAACTTTTGGAACTTTTCTCTGTAACACCACTGGGTGTCAGCAATGTTTAACAACATTATAACTGCTTTCTACGTGCAAATTCTAAATGGATAAGATTTTTTTTTGGTAAATTTACAAGAAACCAGTCACTGTAGGCATAAGCAAAAGCATTCTTCGAGTGTAACATTTAAGAACTTCTAATTTAAGAAAAAGTATAGTTTTTTTTTCTAAGCACCTTTTTTTTTTGTAAGGAGTTGATCTCCGTTCTAAGGTTATCAATTTACTAATGAAAGGTTGTTTCCGATATGAGTACATCAGTACATGCTGCAGTGGTTTGATGGGCAATCGTGAGAAATGTGGCCTCTCTGCTTTCAGTTTTATCACCCTCATCCAACCCCCACCACCCTTTTAGTTTGGATAAAGAGCAAATTATTTATGATTTTAATAAATAAATTAAAATAAACTCTGCAGCTCTGTTAGCATCTGTGGAGAGAGAAACAATTAAGGTTTTGAGAGCTGAGATTCCGGAGAAATATTGCACTCAACGTTGCTGGTTCCTTTCCACAGATGGAGCCAGATTTCCTGAGTTTTTCCAGCACTTTGAATCTTTTTCTCATCTTTGGACTCCTTTGCTTTCATTTATAAGAATCTCCAGAAGTTTCTTCTGTGACACTGAATTACATACTTGAACAGTCATCTCCCTCTAGAGCTTGTGGTCTGAAAACCTTTTCATTTAAGTACCAATTTGATCATGTTCATATGTATATGCTACATTTCCCTTTTAGGCTGAGACCTGCGTTCAAGTCCCAACATCTGTGGAGCAGGTTAGTTAGAAACATTGAGGCACCTGGTATTTTCCTGATGGCGGAAATGACATAGACAGTCTTGAAATGTGGCCATTTGCTGTTCTGATTTATATTTCGTAACAAATAGCAGACTCCTGGGCTTTGAGAAGCAGCAGATTCTGTTTATAACAGTGATACTACAGAAGGGGGTCAGTGAAAGTAACTTGGATTTGCATGGTGGGGTGCTAGAATGAGCTTGGTTACCACACAGTTGATGATTCCAGCCTTATAAAATCTGCTTTTGTGTCCTCCTTGCTAGAAGTGGCCCGCAGCTTGATTGACTTTATCAAAAATGGAATTCTCTGTGTCTGAAGAGGCCACTCGGCCTCTCCGTTCCTAACATACAACAAGATTGTGGTTGCTGTATTAACCTTAGCTTGTGTAAAGATTAGTCATCTCAGAGTCAAGAATGATTGAGCAAGCATACTGATTTTTGTGGAAGGGAATTCCACACTTTTGAGCAAATGTGCAATTTTCAGCTTCTCTCTCATCAATGGCCTGAGGAAAAACATCCTACCCTATCATTCCCTTTATTCCAATAAGCCGCAATTCAATCTAGAAGCTGCTTTACCTTCTAGATTACAGGCACTGCATCCTAATTTGTATAATCTCTCTTTCGATCATTTTGAAATGTTGGTAACATTTTAGTGAGCTTGCACTCTTTTCAAAACCAGTTTCTCATTTCCAATTGTGCAGTGTCCACAGCTATATTTCAGAACTTCAGATTTTTTTTTAGATTAGATTCCTTACTGTGTGGAAATAGGCCCTTCGATCCAACCAGTAAGGATCCACGCCGACCCTCTGAAGAGCAACCCACCCAGACCCAGCTCCCTCTGACTAATGTGCCCAACACTACGGGCAATTTAGCATGGCCGATCCACCTGACCCGCACATCTTTGTGACTGTGGGAGGAAACGGGAGCACCCAGAGGAGACAAAGCTTTTATACTTGAAACTTGCTCCCCTTTATACTGTAGTTGGACGGTTATATGTCTTTAATGTTGTGATTGTTATTTGTACTTGACTATATTTTTAATGATTTGAATGCACAGACTCCAAAATCTTACTGAATTGTCATTTTTCAAGCTTTAGCAGACTTGGATTATTTCATTTGGTGCACTCAGTCATGATTCCATTCCTTTCTCTAAATTACTTCTGAGAATTATACTGCAAGATTTCTATATTCAAATGTTAAAGACCCTGACAGCCTAGGTGCAATGATGCAGTTTCCCTTGTTAGAGAGTGTGGAACTAGGGGCCACTGTCTTCGCTGAAGGGCTCAGTTGGTTAGGGCTAACATGGTGAAGTTTCTTCATTTAGAGGTTGCCAATCTTTGAAATTCTCCACCCCGTAGAGCGGTGGCTGTTCGTTGAAAACTGAAATGATAGTGCCCAGGAATGAAGGGATAATATGGGAAAGTGAAATCCATGTAGAAGATTGGTCATGATTATATTGAATGGAGCGACGCACTAGCCTTCTCCAGCTGCCACTTGTTTATGTTCCTGTGTAATAGTGCAACATTTATGAAATAATATACTTAAGTGTTTTAAAGTTACACTTGGTTTTCAGAAGTTATCCTGTCAGCACTGTGAGCAACACAAACTGGCTGCATTGCACTGAACTGAAATTGTGCCCTGTACATAATGTCATGGGGACACAGCTATACATGATTTTGCATCATCCTGAGAGTGTAGTTTCATTATAGGTAGATAAATTACTACCCACTTATTTGTTTTCAATGCTAACTACGTCGTTATATAAAGAAGTTTGGAAACTACGTACCAAAGTTTATTTGTAGCTGTCCACATAGTTACTGGTGAATCAAGGGAAAGGCCCTCCAAAACGCGAAGAGACAAGGCCCCATGAGTGAAACAGAACCATTGAGTTCCTTGCTCCTAGAGAGCAGTCACTTTCCCTGCTAGAAGGATGGAGCCAACACTGCAGAGCTGCTCAGTACCAGGATGAGCCTCTGCCACCACAAGAAAATCAAGTAGAGGCTACCTTCAACCATTTTAAAGGATGTGACAGATTAATATCATTGAATGCTGAAGATTTGTGCTAACTGAAACTTGGATTTAATTTGCAGCTTTATTATTCAGGAATCACAACAGTTCTAGTGCAAAAGGAGGCTATTTGGCCTATCATATCTTTGCCCTCTCTCTCAGTGCACAATTCACTTGGTGCTATTTTCCTGCCCCCTCCCCATAACCCAGCCCATCTGCTCTTTTCAAGAAAGCTTCAAGTCTAATTCCATTTTGTATGGATTGATTGAATTGCCTCCACTGCACCTTAGGCTAGTGCTTTCCAGACCCTAAGTACTGCCAGTAAAGTAAAATCTGCCATCCTTTTATGATCCCGTCTACATGAGTGACTCCGCCATTCAACTAGATTACTGCTGATCTTCTCTTTCAACAGCATTTTCTTGCACTATCCCTACATAGCGTTATCTTAAAAATCAGCAAATCTATTGATCAGGCTATAGACTGCAATGGAATATCTTTGGCAAATATTCTAATTTGTTTGCAGTTGCATTTCACTATATTCAAGTTTTTTTAAAAATCCTTACTTGTCCATGAAATTTTTGCAATAATCACTTCTGTGACCTCAGAAGTTTGCTTTAGTATTTATTTTCAATCTGCCCTTGATGCTTACGTTGCATCCTCCTGACTCAAAATGGAGTTGATCTAGCCTTGCCCAAAGAGGGCAAAAATTAAGATTTGGAAATTTTGCAATGTGATGAGGAGCAAATTCGTGACTGTCTACAGGAATTTATCAAGATGTGCCACTGGAAAAAGTGTAAATAAATTTAAACTTGGCTTGATGCATTTACCTTTTTTTCCAAAGTTTCCAAGATTATTTTGAATTCAGGTGCCTGTGTGCTTTTAGCATGTTTAGGTTTCTCTGCTGTGCAGTCATTTTCAAAAACTGCGGTTGTTTGGCATTTCTTTTTGTTTCAGATTTCAAAGAAACTCAGTAGCTCTGGCAGCACGTGTAGAGAGAGAAACAGTTAAATGTTTTGAGCCCAGAGATGATTTCACAAATATCCTTGTACCTAAGCAGGTTGGAGCACGTTGCTCTAACCTTAGCATCATGTACAGTGTAAAAATAAATTGTTTAGTCATAACATAAGTGGTCTGAGCATGTCTCAAGACCTGGAGATCGTAAGATATAGGAACAGAATTAAGCAATTTGATCATGGCTGATGTGTTTTCAACCCCATTTTCCTGCTTTCTCCCCATAACCCTTGATCTTACTAATCAGTAAGGCAGAAAATACCCAAGGATCTGGACCAACGCTAATGTTGATTATTGGCTGTGGTAGCTGACTGAAAACAAGCACTCATCCACCTGTTGCTCACTGTGGAATTTCTGGGCTGTAGCTATGCACCTAGGCTTTTTCAGACATTGTTAAGGTGATGTAGTGCTCAATATTTTTGCTGACACACAGCATGCCTCACTTGGGAGTGTTCACTATCATACATATCACTGCATATAGCACAAATTCTTTTATAAGCCTCTGCCAAATGTCATCCTCCTGTGTGTGAAACACTGAACTCTACTGCATTTCCTAATTCATTCTTTGTGCATCCACCTAGCAATGGCCTGTAGACAATTACATGTTATATTTGTTATGTAGTTGAATAGAAACTACTTTTTGTCACACATCCTTCTAGAGTATTGGGCTAGTGGTAAGATTCTTGGTAGCGTAGATGAGCAGAGAAATCTTGGTGTCCATATTCATAGATCCTTGAAATATGCCACCCAGGCTAATAGGGTTGTAAAGAAGGCATGTGGTGTGTTAGCTTTTATTAGTATAGGGCTTGAGTTTCAGAGCCATGAGGTCATGCTGCAGCTGTACAAAACTCTGGTATGGCCACACTTGGAGTATTGCATCCAGTTCTGGTCACTACATTATAGGAAGGATGTGAAAGCTTTGGAGAGGGTGCAGAGGAGGTTTACTAGGATGTTTCCTGGTATGGAAGGAAGGCCTTACAAGGAAAGGTTGCGGGGCGTGAGGCTGTTTTTGTTAGAAGAAGGTTGAGTGGTGACTTAATTTAGATATACAAGATAATCAGAGCGTTAGGGTGGACAGTGAGAGCCTTTTTTCTCTGATGGTGATGGCTTGCATGAGAAGATGTAGCTTTAAATTGAAGGGTGATAGATGTAGGACAGATGTCAGAGGTAATCTCTTTACTCAGAGTAGGAGGGGTGTGGAATGCATTGCCTTCAACAGTAGGAGACGTGCCAACTTTAAGGGTATTTAAATGGTCACTGGATATACATATGGATGAAAATGGAATAGTGTTAGTTGGGCTTCAGGTTGGTTTGACAGGTCAGCGCAACATCGAGGGCTGAAGGGCCTGGCCTGTACTGTGCTGAAATGTTCTGTTTGCTTATTATCTAAGTGGGCTAATTTCACCCATATGCATACTGCACCAGATTAACCACTGCAAATTAGTTAGGTTTCATAGAATCATACTGGAAGCAGGCCATTCAGCCCATCAAGTCACACTACTCCTCCGAACAGCATCCTATCCAGACCCAGCTCCCAACCTTGTCACTGTAACTCTGCATTTTCCATGACCAATCCATCTAACCTGTACATCTTTGGACTGTGGGAGAAAACTGGAGCATTTGGAGGAAAACCCACGCAGATGCAGAAGCAATGTGTAAACTCAACACAGGTAGATACCGGAGGGTTTAATTGAGCCCAAGTGAGGCAGAAGTGCCAACCACTGAATCAGCATGTTCATTTGTGAGCAATGCATGTTTGTACAGATGAAACAAGAGACACCTGCTCATTGCTTGTTCTTTTGCGAGGAATGTGGAAGGATATGCTGAAACTGTAGCCCTCAAACATAAAATTTGCATGGACGACTTACAGGGCTGGGCAAAGAAAGGCAAAGGGTGTCCAGAGAGAATCTCCACATCAATCAGTGAGTATGTTTGCTGGGAACGTTAATGTTAGCTCGTCACCCGCCATTTCCTTTAAGTGGTGAATGCACATGACAATCGGTGACCCTTTCAAGGCCTGCCCATGATCGATAATCAGTGGCAGTGATGCAAATAGTCTCTCAGCTGAGGTAAAGAGTGCATACACAATGAGAAAGTTTTAAAGTTATGTGATTAAAAACCTGCCCAAATTTTAAAGAGGGCAAGTCATTCAACCCACCTGCCCCTTACCCAACACTATTAAAATCCCCAGTTGTAACCCTTCCATTCAGAAAAAGATTCCACAGGTTTCCATTGTTACTACTGGTGTGTTGAAGTAAAGTTTGACGTATTTTAGATTTTATAAAAAAACTATAAATGATAATGTTAATGGGCAACTGTATACTAACTGGCAGAATTCCTTCCTTAAGAGACATCAGTGAACCAGATGGATTTTTAAAAGATGGAAAGCAGACAGGATTTCCTATTAACAACCCATCGAAAATATGGCACCACTGACAGTACTGTACACCTTCATACTGCATTACAATGCAGGCTAGATTTTTGTGCTCAAGTCTTGGGGCTAGCTACAATTATGGCTGACATCTGTGTTTTGAGATGTAATAACCAATGGAGAATGAAATAAAAGATGTTAAGGTTCCTTTATGCCCATTCTATCTGGCACTTGAGTGGAGCTCTGTCAATAATCAATTTTACTAACTTGACAAATTTGAACAAAACTGGAAATGTGTTGCTGGAAAAGCGCAGCAGGTCAGGCAGCATCCAGGGAACAGGAGAATCGACTTTTCGGGCATAAGCCCTTCTTCAGGAATGGGGAAAGTTTGTCCAGCAGGCTAAGATAAAAGGTAGGGAGGAGGGACTTGGGGGAGGGGCGTCGGAAATGTGATAGGTGGAAAGAGGTCAAGGTGAGGGTGATAGGTCAGACGGGTGGGGGCGGAGAGGTCGGGAAGAAGATCTCAGGTTAGGAAGGCGGTGCTGAATTTGATGGATTTGACTGAGACAGGGTGGGGGGAGGGGAAATGAGGAAACTGGTGAAATCCGAGTTCATCCCTTGTGGTTGGAGCGTTCCTAGCCGGAAGATGAGGCGTTCTTCCTCCAACCGTCGTTTTGTTGTGGTCTGACGATGGAGGAGTCCAAAGACCTGCATATCCTTGGTGGAGTGGGAGGGGGAATTGAAATGTTGAGCTACAGGGTGGTTGGGTTGGTTGGTCCGGGTGTCCCAGAGGTGTTCTCTAAAACGCTCCGCAAGTAGCCGGCCTGTCTCCCCAATATAGAGGAGGCCACATCGGGTGCAGAGGATGCAATAGATGATATGTGTGGAGGTGCAGGTGAATCTGTGGCGGATATGGAAGTTTCCTTTGGGGCCTTGGGGGGAGGTGTGGGCGCAAGTCTTGCACCTCCTGCGGTTGCAGGGGAAGGTGCCGGGAGTGGAGGTTGGGTTGGTGGGGGGTGTGGATCTGACGAGGGAGTCACGGAGGGAGTGGTCTTTACGGAATGCTGATAGGGGAGGGGAGGGAAATATTCCACACCCCCCACCAACCCAACCTCCACTCCCGGCACCTTCCCCTGCAACCGCAGGAGGTGCAAGACTTGCGCCCACACCTCCCCCCTCACCTCCCTCCAAGACCCCAAAGGAAACTTCCATATCCGCCACAGATTCACCTGCACCTCCACACACATCATCTATTGCATCCTCTGCACCCGATGTGGCCTCCTGTATATTGGGGAGACAGGCCGGCTACTTGCGGAGCATTTTAGAGAACACCTCTGGGACACCCGGACCAACCAACCCAACCACCCTGTAGCTCAACATTTCAATTCCCCCTCCTACTCCACCAAGGATATGCAGGTCTTTGGACTCCTCCATCGTCAGACCACAACAAAACGACGGTTGGAGGAAGAACGTCTCATCATCCGGCTAGGAACCCTCCAACCACAAGGGATGAACTCGGATTTCACCAGTTTCCTCATTTCCCCTCCCCCCACCCTGTCTCAGTCAAATCCATCAAATTCAGCACCGCCTTCCTAACCTGAGATCTTCTTCCCGACCTCTCCGCCCCCACCCCAGTCTGACCTATCACCCTCACCTTGACCTCTTTCCACCTATCACATTTCCGATGCCCCTCCCCCACGTCCCTCCTCCCTACCTTTTATCTTAGCCTGCTGGACAAACTTTCCCCATTCCTGAAGAAGGGCTTATGCCCGAAACGTCGATTCTCCTGTTCCCTGGATGCTGCCTGACCTGCTGCGCTTTTCCAGCAACACATTTCCAGCTCTGATCTCCAGCATCTGCAGACCTCACTTTCTCCTCAAAAATTTGAACAAAAACCGACTTGTAAAGTAACTGATGGAAGATCTGCATAATATAGCAATCTGGCAGCTTGTCTGATTAGATACGAGTTTTACTGACAGATAGATCAAAATCCAGTGAGTGTTTACAGTTCCAAACTCAGCACCCACAGTTCTTTGTTTTATTTTAAAGTGTTTGATGTTCCTTATCTTTGGCCACAGTACCAGGTAAGATGTGTATCTCACATTGCACAGAAATGCCAGAATGTGTCAATCTGTACAATGTCCATATGATCAAACTGTCAGTGCACCTTAACAGGGTTGCAATTCTCTATCCTACTCTGACCTCTCTTGGCCTGTTCCAACGTAACCCTAGCGAGCAACACCTCATCTTTTGATTAGAAAGTTTACAGTCTTCCAACCTCCCTGTTTTAGGGGAGGTGTCGGTATCTGATAATGTAACTAGACTGGCCATCCAGGGTCGTGGCTTATGCCCTGGGGCCCATAGGTTCATATCTCACCAGTTACATTTGAAATCAGTAAGTCTAGTTGATAAACAGTCACGTCTGCGTGGGCAGTTTGTGAGTAATCCCAGGACTTGAACATCACAACCTAGTCTGGTGACAATGTGCTGTTGAGGGAATGCTGCACTGCCAGAGGTGCCATCTCTTCAATGAGATGTCAAGCAGAGACCCGAAATGCCCCCTCAGCTGAACATGAAAAATCACATAGCGCTATTTTGGCGGCATGCAGGGGACTCCCACGGAATAAACCAAAGAATTGCAGGTGCTGGAAGTCTGAAACAAAAACAGAGATGGCTGAAGAAACTCAGCAGCACCTGTGGAGAGCGAAATAGAGTTAATGTTTCAAATTCAGTGACCCTTCTACAAGTTCCCAGCAACCTGGCCAATGTTTATTCCTTAACATCACAAAAACGGATTCTCTGGCCATTATCGTACTGCTATTTGTGGAGCACAATGTGCATAAATTGCAGGGCTGTTTCCATTAAGTTGGGGCAGCACTGTAAAAGTATTTTGAGGCCTGTAGAGCACTTTGAGATATCCGAAATAAAAGAGAGAAAACATTTGAGAAATTGCAACAATGGCAGCATCTATGACAAGAGAAACCTGAAGGAAAGTCAGCGACTCTATTTGTCTCTCCACAGATGCTGCCGGACCTGCTGTGTTTCTTAGAAGTTTCCCTTTTAATTTCTGATTTCTAGCCTCCACAGTAGTTTAGTTTTACTCTGAGGTGCTGGTGCTATATAAATGCAAACCTTTCTTAACACAGAGGATAATCCGATCTGAAGGTAACACCCCTTTGTTTAAAAGGTACAGGATTTATAAAATATATCAGACACAAAAATTTCTGATCACCACTGTGGCTGATGCTTCTGGAGGGAAAGGATAATGCTTGGGAGATGGGAAACAGGTCTACAATCCCTACAGTGTGGGAAGAGATTATTCAGCCCATCCAGTCCACACCAACCCTCCGAAGGACATCCCACCCAACCTACCCTATCCCTGTAACCCTGTGCTTTCCAATGCTAACCCACCTAACCTGCACATCCCTGGATACTATGGGCCAAAATTTAGCATAGCCAATCCACCCTAACCTGCACATCTTTAAAATATGGGAGGAAACTGGAGCACTTGAAGGAAGCCCACACAGACATGTGCAAACAGACAGTCGCCTTGAGGCTGGAATCAAAACTGGGTCCCTGGTTCTGTGAGGCAGCAGTGCTAGCCACTATGCTGCCCTGTTTTTTTTAATGCAATTCCTATTTTGGGCTCGTTTTCAAGGATACTTTGATGGGAAGAGTAATCTGATCTTGCAGCTAGTCTGTGCATAAACTTGGGGAGGCCATTACATACAGAAAAAAGGAGAAACAGGTTGAAATTCCTTCAACAACATATAATTACCTACATAAATACATGAACAAAAATATGACATCGTGTCTCTGTCCAGCTGGCAGCAATTAAAGGCATTTATTCTTATCATCATCTGCAGTTTTTTTTTAATAAAAGCGATCTTCAGGAGAAGCAAGTATTGAACATTCACATTCCTATGCGCCTTGTCAGCCATGCTCTTAATACTGAACACATGGAGTTGGATTCTGATTTATTACCCAGAGAAATCTATTGCCTTGATTTAGAAAGACGACGTAAAGAAAAATGCATGATGGAGAATGGCAAACATAACTGCTTCCGAAGGCCATATCTTACTGCACAGGAATAGGCTATTCAGCCCATCTGGTCTCAGCCAGTGTTAACGTTCCACACAGGAATTGTGTCACGTGTCAATCTGATGTCATGTCAAAATTTTGAAATGACTGTGGCCTTAGATACACTACTTGGACTGTCGTGTTCAAAAAGGTGGCTCACCACCACCTCCTGCAGGAATATTAGACGTTGTTAAACTTGAAAGTTTTCAGAAAAGAGTTGCTAGAATGTTGCCAGGGTTGGAGGATTTGAGCTAGAGGGAGAGGCTGAATAGGATTAGGGCTATTTATCCAGGAGCGTCAGAGGTTGAGGGGTGAGGTTTATAGGAGGCATATAAAATCGTGAGGGGCTTGGATAGGGTGAATAGCCAAGGTTGTTTACCCCAGGATGGGGAAGTCCAAAATTAGAAGGCATAGCTTTGGGGTGAGATGGGAAAGTTTTAAAAGGGACCTAAGGGACAACTTTTTTGTGCAGAGGGTGGTGTGTGTATGGAATGAGCTGCCAGAGGAAGTGGTGGAGGCTGGTACAATTACAACATTTAAAAGGCATTTGGGGTGGGTATATGAATAGGAAGGGTTTAGAGGGATATGAGCCAAATGCTGACAGGTGTGACTAGATTGGATAGGGATATCTGGTCAGCATGGACGGGTTGGACTGAAGGGTCTGTCTCCATGCTGTACATTGGAGGTTTGAAAATTGAGTGTTAAATCTTATTGAAACAAAGAAGATCTATGACTCTATAAATGGGACTAGATTAATTTAGGATATCTGGTCGGCATGAACGAATTGGACCGAAGGATCTGATCCATGCTGTACATTATTCTATGACTCAATGACTCTATACACTTGAAACAAATGCTAGCTTAGCCAGGGACGCTCCCATCCTGTGAAAGTTTGCCAAGTGAAAAACAGGCCACATCTCATCCTAATGGAAGCACTGCAGATTCTGGAAATGTGAAATAAAAACAGGAAGTGCTGGATACTCAGCAGGCCGGGAAACATCAGTGGAGATGGAAGAAGAGTTAGCATTTCAGAGCAATGACTTCTCGCTTGACATTTGAGACTGTGGCTGGTCTTTTCCCCTAACCCCAGTATTCTGTCTTGGCTCCAGAACTTCAAGTTGCTTTCAATCCCCTATGGTGTCATTCAATCTCTGAAAGCTTCCTGTGCATGGGTTTCAACATGTACCCATTTTTCATGGTCATCAGAGTGTTCAGCAATCATCTGAAAATTAGCCAAAGTCCTCAGAAACTCTGTGTGACCTCAATATTGGACCACAGCTACAGGACTGGTGTAATTTTCCATTTATCATAATTCAAAAGCATGGCAATCTTTCTTAATCGATCATCAGCTTTGCTGAAGCCCAATTTTCCCCGTGACTGGGCAGGGTTAGAAATACACTGCCAAGGTAAGCAACCAGAGCTCCCTGGGTGACAAAACAAGTAGATAGTAAGTTAAAAATCACACAACACCAGGTTACAGTCCAACAGGTTTATTTGGAAGCACTAGCTTTCGGAGCACTGCTTCTTCATCAGGTGGTTGTGGAATATAACACAGAATTTATAATTTTATACTCCACAACCACCTGATGAAAGAGCAGCGCTCCGAAAGCTAGTGCTTCCAATTAAACCTGTTGGACTATAATCTGGTGTTGTGTGATTTTTAACTTTGTACACCCCAGTCCAACACCGGCACCTTCAAATCATAACGGTCGGGAGTAAGATGGAGTAGAAAAGGGTGAATATGAAAGCTGAAGTGTGTGGTGCTGAAAAAGCACAAGTGGTCAGGCAGCATCTGAGGAGCAGGAGAATCGATGTTTCGGGCATAAGCCCTTCACCAGGAATCCCTAATGCCCGAAACGTCGATTCTCCTGCTCCTTGGATGCTGCTTGACGGCTGTGCTTTTCCAGCACCACACTCTTCGACTCTGATCTCCAACATCTGCAGTCCTCACTTTCTCCCTGCATATGAAAGCTGTCACGTTGGTAAACAAGTAAGAACCAGGCTGATTCTAAACTGTTCTAAATGATTGTTAAAGAGGGCCTGAACAGTCTACACCCGCATGTATTTCTTATGTTGACAAAGTGAAGAGTTACAGTTGCTTACTAAACCACTAGATGACAGCAAAGGTTAGTTAATAATTCCCCCTCCCCCTCAAAAAAACCCTCCAGGGTTGGATATCTTTGGCAGTTTGCATTAAATCCATAAAAAGCTACTTTGGTCTGTGTTTATGGTTTAACTATGAATAGCAAACAAAGAAAATCATCTCCCATTGTGGCAACAACATTTTATTTGCTATCCTCTTGTGCACCATAATGTACAACAACAACAATTTGTAATTGTATAGCACCTTTAATATAGTGTCCCGGGATGCTTCACAAGGAGAGTTATCAGACAGAATTTGACATTGAGGCATGTAAGGAGCTGTTACGAAGGCAGTTCATTACCACCTTCTCAAGGACAACTAGGGATGGGCAGTAAGTGTTGGCCCAGCCTGCAATACTGTCATCTCATGAATGAAGTAAACAAAAAAAAAATTAAGTTAGGTTGGTCAAGAGGGTTGGTTTTAGGGAGGACCTTGAAGTAGGAATTGAGGTCGAGAGAGAATTCCAGTGCTTAAGGCCCAGGCAGCTGATGACACGGCTGCCTCTGGTGGAGCAATGGAAACTGCGGGTTGGACAAGAGGCTGGAACTGAGGAGTACAGAGATCTCAGTGGGGTGCGTAGATTGGAGGTGGTTACAGAGATGTGGAGGAAATCTTCACGCAGTGAGAACTCAAAAGGTTTCTACGAACACAAAACCCTGATCACACCCACAAAGTCCATTAACTCCTCACGCTGAGTCTTTCATTAGTCACTGCCAAGTTGTTAAAAGATCGAGTTTAGGACAGGTTGTTTTTTTTGGCAAAATGATTGCATAGCTTCGTCGTTTCGTGCAGCCTGTCACATAATGATGGGAGCACTGACCTCCAGGAAATAGCAGTTTACCTTCCCATGGCTTTTGCAAAGTAGGACATACCAGTATTATCGACAGGTGCTAGGACGTAAATGCACTAGTAAACTGCTGCCATATGACAAAGGCATTCACAGACAGAGCCACATGAGTCTATTTTTGTAGAGATAGCATCCCATCAGTTCCTATACATACGCTCAAATTCATATGACACTTAATCACACAAATTATAGGTCGGGACCTTACCAAAGTGAGCTCAGGCCATTGACGGAAGATCGATCTCTAAAGGTACTGGCTAAGGGACTAAATAACTGGGGAAGAAAATGTTGTAAACCATATTTTTCGGGACTTGGAGGTGCCAGTATTGGACTGGGGCGTACAAAGTTAAAAATCACACAACACCAGGTTATCGAAATGGGTCTCCTTATCTGTTCTGTGTTGGATTTGTGGTGGATGAATGTGTTAAAGGACCAGACTTATTTGACAGTGTCAAACAAAATCTCTTTTTGTCCTCTTCTGATCTCCAGCCCAGGTAGCTGTGATCAAAAAACTCTAAATCCTGAAGGAAAGTTTGTTTCGCAAACATACTTGGTGCATGTACTGGAACCCAGTCAGGCCAGTTTAATCCCTCACTGACAGAGCGATTCTCTCCTTCTTACTTCACATGGTATAGACACACACACACACACAGATAATGGAGGAATTTGGTAAACATTGAACATAATTTATTAGCTGTTAATTCTGTTCTGAAAAGGGTCATAAGGTTTTTTTGATTTCTTCCCAAGTTCCTTAGCCACAAATCAAACAGCTGCTCCCACTTGGTGTGCTTTTGAGGAGGAGCAGAGGGAGGGAGGATTGAGGAAATTGTTCCCCAAATAGAGTTAGTCCCGTGTCATTTTTTTTAAAGAAAGGCATTGTACCCAGCAGCAGTGTAGGGGAGGCAGACAGGTTTAGGGAGGGACGCCAGTGCTTAGTGTCCAGGTAACTGAAAGCACAGCCCATGAAAGGCCAGAGAGTCACAGTCATAGAGCACAGAAGTGGCTTTATAGCCCATTGATGGAATCAAGGAGGGGTCTGGAGGAGAGTAGGAGTCCTGGGTGTTTGTGGAGCTGGAGAAGATTACAGAAGTAGGAAGTGACAAAGCCATGGTGGGAAAACAAGAGTGAGAAATTTGAAATTGGGGGACTGTCTTATTTGGAAGCCAATACAGTTCGGGAAATGCTGAGGGTGAATGGGACACAGGGGCGAGTTTGGATAGAGGCAGCAGAGTTTTGAACAAGTTTGAGTTTACAGAGGGTGAGTCCAGTTAAGGATCTTCACTGCAGGAACTCTAGTTGCTCATCAGTACAGTAGCAAGTACCTGACATCACAAGGTAAGCTCCACCCATCAGAATATAAAGGCCTGATCCAGTGTTTATGAGTTTTGGAAGTCTCTCTAAGTTCTTGCTCTGGCGTTAAGTCCTTGTGACTAACTGTAATATGAACTTATGCTTAAATTGAGACAATTTATCACAAGAGCCTCATGTATCGGAGGTGGAATATAAGGAGCTACTAGGTTCTGCATACTAAACCTGTGGTTTTTATAAAGACTGAGGCTTACTTCTGTTAATGAGTTAATATGTTCATCCTTCCCCATTTGATTTCAGTATCTGAGACTAATACCAAGAAGAAGACTTGGTGGCAGTGTATGTATCCAAGGCATTTAGATTGTTCAGGAGCATATGAGCAGAATATATACTGTGCTGACAGAGGAGCAGATTTAGCCATTTATCTTTCCTGACCTTCCAGCCTTTGAGCAGAGCACTTCTGGAACACCTCTGGAGCTGTGCACACAACTCTGTTGGCAGACTCTTGAATCTGTACCTTCTATTCGGTGTTATGAAGGTCCAAACATTTGAAGCTTTCATCATCAAGTTGAATTTGCCAAAGTCCTTAGTTTGCATCTAACACTGAGGAGATTGTTGCACTGTATATGTCAGCCTCCAGTTATAGAGTCATAAAGATATACAGCATGGAAACAAACACTTCAGTCCAACCTCTCCATGCCAACCAGATATCCTATAATAATCTAGTCCCATTTGCCAGCATTTGGCACATATCCCTCTATAACCTTCCTATTCATATACTCATCCAGATGCCTTTTAAATGCTGTAATTGTATCAGTCTCCACCACTTCCTCTGGCAGCTCATTCCATACACGCACCATCCTCTGTGTGAAAAAGTTGCCTCTTAACTCCCTTTTAAATCTTTCCCCTCTCACCCTAAACCTATGCCGTCTAGTTCCAGACTCCCCCACCCCAGGGGAAAAGACTTTGTCAATTCACCCTATCCATGCCCCTCGTGATTTTATAAACCTCTATAGTCACCCCTCAGCCTCTGACGCTCCAGGGAAAACAGCCCCAGCCTGTTCAGCCTCTCACTATAGCTCAAATCCCCCAACCCTGGCAACATCCTTGTAAATCTTTTCTTAAGTTTAAAAATCCAGAATTTAGCTCGGCTAATGGTGACTACGCAGTAAACATTTGGTTCTCTAATGCCCTTTAGGGAAGGAAATCTGCTATCCTTAGCTGGCCTGGTGTACATGTGACTCTCGACTCAATGTGGGTGACTGTTAACTACCGTTGTGGCAATTAGAAAGGGGCAGCAAATACCAGAAAGAGAACATATTCAAGTAATGTAAGTCAATTGAGGAAGGGCCTAGACTACAGGAAATTGCTATCTGGGAGATTTCTAGCTTATTGGGATGCCATGGAAAGAGTTGCTGTGGAGGACAGCTGAAGAAATATTCACCAGGCAGCTGCAGAGAAGGCTGTTTTCACTAAAACTGGTTCCTCTTATGTTGCATAGTTTGGTAAAAGACCAGGGCTGTATAATAAGCATTTGGGATGCATCATTTTATGAATTAATTTGGAAATATTGAAAGCCATTTCAGGAAGATCATGGAGATCAGAAAATGTGCTGGAATTTTCCTTCCATTAAAATTAATGGGCGGGCATTCCTGTGGGGAGAATTTGGAAAACTTACATGTTGTACGTTTTTGCTGGCAAGGAGAAAGCTGTAGAGGAGTTATATTCCATATATGTAGTTTCTTGATTGTCAAGTCCCAGAGAAAATTTTTTTTAATGTCTGTTTTTGTCTAAATAAGAATATTTTATTATCATGTTTGGGAGCCTGGGATTATCTTGTGTGGAGTTTTATTTAAAATTATTAATTCCTGCTGATTATTCAGGGTTTGGAGAAACAGATGGTGAACATTCAGCCCATCTTGTCCGCTCTTGTTCCTTGACAAATTTTTCCAATTAGTCCCCACTGCTCTGGTCTTTCCCCACTGCTCTGTCATTTGTCTCCCTTTAACTCTTTGTCCAATAGTTAAAAGGAGACAAAGTTATTATTGAATCCACTATCTACAGTGGCACGGTGGCTCAGTGGTTAGCACTGCTGCCTCATGGTGCTAGATAGCTGGGTTTGATTCCACCCTCGGGTGACTGGTCTGTGTGGAGTTTGCACATCCTTCCTGTGTCTGTGTGGGTTACCTCTGAGTGCTCTGGTTTCCTCCCACAATCTAAAGATGTGCAGGTCAAGGTGAGTGTGCCATGCTAACTTGCCCATAGTGTCCAGGGATGTGCAGGTTAGGTGCATTAGTCAGGGCTAAGTATAGGGTAATAGGTCTGGGTGGGTTACTCTTCAGAGGGTCGGTATGGACTTTTTGGGCTGAAGGGCCTGTTTCCACACTGTAGGGAATCTATGCTTCTGCCACCATTCAGACAGCATATTCCAGATGATAACAGTTTATTTCTCTCTCACTTTGCATCTAGTTCTTTCATCAGTTTTCTTCAATCCTGATCCCAGATGCTGGAGATCAGTGTTGAAGAGTGTGGTGCTAGAAAAGCACAGCAGGTCAGGCAGTATCCGAGAAGCAGGAGAATCAACACCTAGGTTATATGCCCTTCATTTCTTGCTCCTTGGATGCTGCCTGACCTGCTGTGCTTTTCCAGCACCACACTCTCGACTCTGATCTCCAGCATCTGCAGTCCTCACTTTCTCCTAGTTGATCCCTCTGCTCGCTCACCTTCCTGTCACTGGAAATAACTTATACTGGGCAGGAAGGTGGAGTTGAGGCCAAGATGAGATGAGCCACGATCTGATTAAATGGGGGAGCAGGCTTGAGGGGCTGAACGGACTCCTCCAGTTCTACCTCCTTTTGTACCCAATCAAAACCTGTCATAATTGCAAATATCTCCATCAAATCTTTTTTTTTATTATATTACATTATATTACATTTCAGTGTGGAAACAGGCCCTTCGGCCCAACAAGTCCACACCGACCCGCCGAAGCGAAATCCACCCATACCCCTACATTTACCCCTTACCTAACACTACGGGCAATTTAGCATGGTCAATTCACCTGACCTGCACATCTTTGTGACTGTGGGAGGAAACCGGAGCACCCGGAGGAAACCCACGCAGACACGGGGAGAATGTGCAAACTCCACACAGTCGCCTGAGGCGGGAATTGAACCCGGGTCTCTGGCACTGTGAGGTAACAGTGCTAACCACTGTGCCACCGTGCCGCCCAAGGTGAGCGAGCAGAGGGATCAACTAGGAGAAAGTGAGGACTGCAGATGCTGGAGATCAGAGTCGAGAGTGTGGTGCTGGAAAAGCACAGCAGGTCAGGCAGCATCCAAGGAGCAAGAAATCTTCTTTAGCCTTTTCCGATGTAAGGAGAACTATTCCAGTTTCTCCAGTTTCTTAGACGAACATGGAGAAGTGGATCAGTAGTAGGCTATTTGGACCCTCAATCCTTCTCTTTCATTCAAATAGATTATCTCTGATTATCTACTTCAACATCACATTCTCACGTTATCTCCGTATCCCTTCATGCCATTGGTTTCCAGAATTCTATCAATCCCAGCCTCGAATGTACTCAATAATTGATTCCCACCCCAAAGGGGTAGATGGTTCCAAAGATTCACCTGCCTCTAAATGAAGAAACGCCTCCTCATCTGGGGTCTGAATGGCCAGCCTTGTATCCTGGTTCTATACGCGCCCAGTAGAAGGAAGCATCAGATTGACATCAAAACTGTGAGAATTTTGTACGTTTCAATGACATTGTTGCTTATGGGTCTGGAAGGCCCTGAAAGGTTTAATACGTGACTAAGTGCAATAAGCACGGCCCACTGTGATGATGCCATGAGGACTTGGTGGGACATTAAAGTAGGATCTCTCAGGAGATAGAACTAGAGCTATGACCCCCTCTTTTCCCTGCCACAGTCTTTGCAGTAGTGGACAGTCTATTCTTATAACCCGTGAATAGCTGCAGAGAAGCAATAAACTTCATGTGTTTATGTTGCAAGACTCTTCTTGTTAGACCTGAGGGTGACTCCACTCACTCACACAAGCCTTAAGGCAACCATACACTTAGATGATATGGATGACAGCATAGGGATTCGATGACCTCATGCAATTATTGAAATTTTTTTAACCCAGAGAGCCGGGTAATGTTCCCGAGACCTCGGTTCAAATCTGGCTAGAGGGGAATTTGTGGAAATTTGAATTTGAATTAATGAAAAAAAAATCTGGAATTAAGGGGCTAATGATGACTGTGAAACCATTGTCGATTGTTGGGAAAAACCCATCTGGGTCACTAATATCCTTTAAAGAAGGAAATCAGCCATCCTTAATTAGTCTGGTCTACATGTGACTCCTGACTCACAGCAATGTGATTGACTTTAACTGCCCTCTAGGCAATTAGGAATGGGCAATAAATGCTGGCTGATCCACTGACACCCCTATCCCATGAACAAATAAAGAAAACACACAATAGAAATCACCTCTCGATCTCAAATGTAAAGAATCACTCGTTAATGGTTCTCTAGTAAATAGCAATAAATACACAGGTGAGACATCCTGTAACCAGCATAGTGTCATTCGATGCTAACTCGTAGCTGCTTCAATCTCAAATCTTGATGAGGTTTCTCCTGAGAAGGAGCATGAATACTAGCATGAATCTGGTGGGGATGAATGGTCTGTATTGAGTTGTTAAAGTATTTCCACTGGATGTGAACATTAGGAGGACAGTGAAAAGTCAACCCCATTGCTGTAGGTCTGGAGTCACATGTGAACAAAGAGCAATACAGCACAGGAACAGGCCCTTCGGCCGTCCCAGCCTGCACCGATACATTTTGCCCTTCCGTACTAAAACTGTCTTCACTTCCAGGATCAGTATCCCTCCATTCCCTTCCTCTTCATGTATTCGTCCAGGTGCTTCTTGAATGCTGTGGACCAGACTGGGTAAGGACAGCAGATTTCTATTCCTAAAGGGAATTAAATAATCAAATGGTTTTTTTAAAAAAAATTGGTGGTGGTCACTATTAGACCAAATTGCTATTCCGCACTTTATTGACTTTTTTGTAACCATTTACTATGACAAGATATGAACCCAGAACACTGCCCTGGCACTCTGGATTATCTGTCAAATGACATTACCACTTTGGCATTAACATATATTGTTCTTTGTACATTTTCTTCAAAGGTAATCTTATCAGATCATAGTGCTGCTCCCTCACTAGAGACCATAAGACCATAAGACATAGGAGTGGAAGTAAGGCCATTCGGCCCATCGAGTCCACTCCGCCATTCAATCATGGCTGATGCGCATTTCAGCTCCACTTACCAGCGTTCTCCCCGTAGCCCTTAATTCCTCTAGACAACAAGAATCTATCAATCTCGGCCTTGAAGACATTTAGCGTCCCGGCTTCCACTGCACTCCGTGGCAATGAATTCCACAGGCCCACCACTCTCTGGCTGAAGAAATGTCTCCGCATTTCTGTTCTGAAATGACCCCCTCTAATTCTAAGGCTGTGTCCACGGGTCCTAGTCTCCTCGTTTAACTGAAACAATTTCCTAGCATCCACCTTTTCCAAGCCATGTATTATTTTGTACGTCTCTATTAAGTCTCCCCTTAATCTTCTAAACTCCAATGAATACAATCCCAGTATCCTCAGCCGTTCCTCATATGTTAGACCTGTCATTCCAGGGATCATCCGTGTGAATCTCCGCTGGACACGTTCCAGTGCCAGTATGTCCTTCCTGAGGTGTGGGGACCAAAACTAGACACAGTACTCCAAATGGGGCCTAACCAGAGCTTTATAAAGTCTTAGTAGTACATCTCTGCTTTTATATTCCAACCCTCTTGAGATAAGAGACAACATTGCATTCGCTTTCCTAATCACGGACTCAGCCTGCATGTTCACCCCTAGAGAATCCTCGACTAGCACTCCCAGATCCCTTTGTGCTTTGGCTTTATTAATTTTCTCACCATTTAGAAAGTAGTCTATGCTTTTATTCTTTTTGCCAAAGTGCAAGACCTCGCACTTGCTCACGTTAAATTCCATCAGCCATTTCCTGGACCACTCTCCCAACCTGTCCAGATCCTTCTGCAGCCTCCCCACCCCCCCAGCACTACCTGCCTGTCCACCTAACTTCGTATCATCGGCAAACTTCGCTAGAATGCCCCCGGTTCCCTCATCCAAATCACTAATATACAATGCGAACAGCCGTGGCCCCAGCACCGAACCCTGCGGGACACCGCTTGTCACCGGCTGCCATTCTGAAAAAGAACCCCCCATCCCAACTCTCTGTCTTCTGTCAGACAGCCAATCCTCAATCCATCCCAGCAGCTCACCTCGAACACCATGGGCCCTCACCTTGCTCAGCAGCCTCCCGTGTGGCACCCTATCAAAGGCCCTCTGAAAGTCCAGATAGACCACATCCACTGGGTTTCCCTGGTCCAACCTACTTGTTACCTCTTCAAAAAATTCCAACAGGTTTGTCAGGCATGACCTCCCTTTACTAAATCCATGTTGACTTGTTCTAATCAGACTCTGCTCTTCCAAGAATTTAGAAACCTCATCCTTAATGATGGATTCCAGAATTTTACCAACAACCAAGGTTAAGCTGATTGGCCTATAATTTTCCATCTTTTGCCTTGATCCTTTCTTGAACAAGGGGGTTACAACAGCCATCTTCCAATCATCCGGGACCTTTCCTGACTCCAGTGACTCCTGAAAGATCTCAACCAATGCCTCCGCTATTTCCTCAGCCACCTCCCTCAGAACTCTAGGGTGTATCCCATCGGGGCCAGGAGACTTATCAATTTTAAGACTTTTTAACTTTTCTAGCACTATCTCTTTCGTAATGGCAACCATACTCAACTCAGCCCCGTGACACCCTTTAATTTTTGGGATATTACTCATGTCTTCCACTGTGAAGACTGACGCAAAGTACTTGTTAAGTTCTCCTGCTATTTCCTTATCTCCCATCACTAGGCTTCCTGCATCAGTTTGAAGTGGCTCAATGTCTACTTTTGCCTGTCGTTTGTTTCTTATGTACTGAAAGAAATTTTTGCTATTGTTTCTAATATTACTGGCTAGCCTACCTTCATATTTGATCCTCTCCTTTCTTATTACATTCTTTGTTATCCTCTGTTTGCTTTTGTATCCTTCCCAATCTTCTGATTTCCCACTGTTCTTAGCCACTTTATAGGATCTCTCTTTTTCTTTAATACATTTCCTGACTTCCTTTGTCAGCCAAGGTTGTCTAATCCCTCCCCGGTTAATCTTTCTTTTCTTGGGAATGAACCTTTGTACAGTGTCCTCAATTATACCTACAAACTCCTGCCATTTTTGCTCTACTGTCTTCCCGGTTAGCCTCTGCTTCCAGTCTATTTTAGTCAGAGACGCACACACATGCAACGGTGGTGGTTTAATCTGACATTCACCACACCTCAGGTGACGGGAGATGTTGAGAAGGAGAGTCCTTTGTGGTAACCTCAGTCACTGTGGGAACGAACCCACATTGATGGTATCACTAACTAGCTGAACAGCCAACTGAGCTAACCAATTCTCCTTTAAGTAGCAAATACCTGTGAAACAAATTTGATTGCCCACCACACGTTGGAGCCTTAAATAAGTTGTTTTTTCCCCGATAGAGGCAGGGGTAACATCCTGCAAGAAGCCAGTGTGAGACAGCTTTGAGAAATGAGCCAGCTGATGGGGGCAGTGACAGAGGGCACTCTTGAAGCTCCCTACACTCAGTTACATGCTATTTGCCAAAATGAACCCAGAGCCCAGCACAGTGACACATCCAGCACCATGGTCCCATTCATCACAAATTGCAGACGCTTTGTGACAATGTGTTCAATGACCTGAAAAAAAAAATAGGATGCGGGTGAGGGGCTTAGCTCTTTGCTCAGCACTTTTTCAAATTGAATATTTGAAGCAAAGCCAAGCAAAAAAAAACACAGATAATTTAAAGTTTAAATTGATGGCAGTGTCAAGGTCACTGCTTTAAGTCTGAGCAAATCTTATTTTTAAACTCTTGAATGATTCAGCAAATGCATCAAGGTTGAAACTAAACGTCATTTGCACCATCTATTCTTGCGTTTAACAACCTCTCCATGCTTGCTTACACAATGTATGGGATGCAGTGCAATATGGTCCCAATGCCTCCACTGGGCGTTACATTACCATTTGAGCCTCAAAGAGGTGATTCGATTGCAGTATCCCCTTGTCATCTGTTCAGCTTGTTGGAATGAAGATACCCATGTGTGAGTGTCAAAGGCTGAAATCACAGTAGACTTGTTGTGTTTGAATTCCTGCCCACTGGAGCAGAGTGGGATGTCTCGATGACACACTAATTTCAGAGTTTCACTGACTCTGCTTGTGCAAGCTTGGTCCGGCTAGGCTCCAGCTCAAATCCTGAGGTCAGGGTTGGGGGTCGGGGGTGAGGGCAACACGTAACCAGCTGGGTGATCTACCTAATCGTCAGATGTTATAACCTTGATTCATTTAATAATTAAGTAAAATAGCTAAAGGTGCAAGGCATGGACAGAATGTTGTGCGTGTTGATGTGTGATTGTCTAAGAATGTGTGGGTATGTGAATATTTGAATGCATGTGCAAACGTGTGTGAGTGCAGGTGTGAGTGAACGTGTATACATGATTATATGAGTATGCGCGTGTGAGTATGTCTACACATATACATGTGTTTGTGTCAGTTCATCCTTTCACAGAGAATTACAGCACAGAAACAGACCCTTTGGTCTAGCTTGTCCATGCCGACCAAGTATCCTAAATTAATCTAGTTCCTTTTCCCACCATTTGCCCCAATATCCTTCTAAACCCTTCCTATTCATATACCAATACAGATGCCTTTTAAATGTTGTAATTGTACCAGCCTCCACCACTTCCTCTGGCAGCTTGTTCCATACACACATCACCCTCTGTGTGAAAAAGTTGCCCCTTTCCCTTCTCACCTTAAACCTATGCCCCTCTAGTTTTGGACTCCCCACCGCAGGGAAAAGACCTTGTCTGTTTACCCTATCCATGCCCCTCATGATTTTATAAACCTCTGTAAGGTCATCCCTCAGCATCTGATGTTCCAGGCAAAATAGCCCCAGCCTATTCAACCTCTCCCTGTAGCTCAAACCCTTCAAACCTGCAACATCCTTGTAAATCCTTTCAGAACCCTTTCAGGTTTCACAACATCCTTCCAATAGCAGGGAGACCAGAATTGTATTTGTGTGAGTTTGTGCAAATGTGTGTGAATATGTGTGTGTATGTACATTTGTGTGAAACAGTATGTGCATCAGCATGTCTGCCTGTAGTATATGTTTGTGTTAGTGTAGATGTACACAAGTGTGTGTTTGTCTATGAGTGAGTGTGAGTTTGAGTGCATGTGGAAATGAAAGTGGGTATTTTACAGGTTGTACTTTTGTTTCATTAAGAACTCTAAAAATGTATTAAGATTTACTATACAGATAAGCGATACAACAGTTACGTTCATAAGGCAAGCCAAAGATACTGTATTTTGAAATTGACAGAAAAGGCATACTCTAACGTTTCCCACTTAAACAAAATGACACAGATAATGCCAAAGACCAAAAAGTAAATAAATGAGCAAAAAGTGAAATCTAGATTTGCTTTGAATACATTCATAAGAAAAGTTAGAAAGGTGAACAGGAAAAAAAGTGGAGAATTAGAGTACAACATGGTTCCATCAGACCAGAAACAATATCTGTGATATTTGTGACTTCCTGACACTGTTCTCTGGTTTTGGAAACTGATAGCCTCGGAACCCTATCTTATTTAATGTAACAAGGTACCATACCATAATAGCAGCTAAATAGCAAAGGGAAAGAAAGCTGTAGGAATAAGTCATATAAACATTAAATATTTACTCTAGATGCTGTCCATTAAATATTCATTTACTTGTTTATTTTTTATTTATTCAAAGGATGTGGGCATCAAATTACCCATCTCTAATTTGTTTTTTCTTCATTCATTCACAGGGTGAGGCTAGGCCAGCATTTACTGCCCATGCCTAATTGCCCAGAGGGCAGTTAAGAGTCAACCACATTGCTGTGAGTCTGGAGTCATATACAGGCCAGGCCAGGTAAAAGGTGGCAGTTTCCTTCCCTAAAGGATATTAGTGACACAGTTGGGTTTTTCCCAACAATCAGCAATGGATTCATGGTCATCATTAAACTCTTATTTCCAGATTTTTAGAAAAAATTGAACTCAAGTACTACCATATGCCAGAATATTGTCTGCATCTCTGCATTAACAGCAATAATACCACTAGACCACTGACTCCCACAAGAATGCCCCCGAGAAGATGATATTAAGCTGCTTTGTGCTCTACATGAACCCTACAATTAGAAATTGCAGGATTTTGGCCAAGCAACAGTGAAAGAATTGCTTTTTGTGCCATACCTGAACAATTTTACATCTTGTCGGGTAGATGCCAGTGTTGTGACTCTACTGTAACAGCTTGGAGGGGGAAGCGGCAAGTTCTGGAGCACACATTTTCAATGTTGTTGACGGAATATTGTCAGGGCCCGTAGCCTTTGCGGTATATAGTGTCTCCAACTGTTTCTTGACATCACATGGAGTGAATCAAATTGGCTGAAAACTGATATCTGTGATGCAGGGGATCTACGGCAGAAGCTGAGATGGATCACCCACTCGGCACCTCTGACTGAAGATTGCTGTGAATGCTTCAGCCTTATCTTTTACACTGATGTGCTGAGGATGGGGATATTTTTGGAGCCTCGTCCTCTAGGTGAGTTATTTAATTGTCCACCACCATTCATGAATGGATGTAGCACGATTGCAGAGCTTAGATCTAACCCATTGGTTTTGGAATCACTTAGCTCTGTCTATCACTTGCTGCTTATGCAGTTGGCAATGCAAGTAGTTCAGTTTGGTAGCTTCACCAGGCTGGCATCTCATTTTAGACATACCCAATGCTGCTCGTGGCATGGTTTGATTTGAAATTTTGGTATTCTCCTGGTGTTCTCATTAAACCTCACTAAAATAAAACATCTAGCTGAATTATCTCATTGGCTACAAATGTCTTGAGACATCCTGAGTATGTGGTGCTATAGCAATGCAAGTTTTTCTTTATTTCCCTCCTTCACATTCAGTTGCCGCCAACATATTCCACATTTTCAACACTGAGTAAGTCCAGGTCAACTACAATAGCAAACGACAACAACAGCTTGCATTTATATGGCACTCTTAACATATATTCATCTCAAGGAACTTTCTAAGGGGCAGTTATCAAACAGGCATTCAACAGACAGAGGCTGGGTGTTTTGATAATGGCGTGCAAGTGAATGGGGGAGATTGGCATGCAGTAGTGATGCTTGTTTGAAGAGCTGGTGCAAGCACAGTGGGCTGAATGGCCTCCTTCTGTATCGTAACTGCTCTGTACTTCTGGAAGAATGTAATCCTGAACCAGTAAGGGGGCAAGGGGGGTATATTCGGAACAGGTGACCAAATGTGAGGCAAAAAACTAGAGAGTTAAAGGAGTGCCCTTAAGGACAGCAGAGAGGCAGGGAAATTTATCAAGAGAATTCCTGAGACTTGGACCCAGGATGAGAAAGACATAAAAACAGAGACAGGAAAGAAAGAGAACACATCCAGGCAGGTCTTACTTCCTGCTACACTGAGACCACAGAGACAGTGAGAGTAATAATCTTCAACACAACATCTGTTGTGCCAGAGGAATTACAGCCTCTGTGACTCACAGCCTGTTTTACATCTCTCCCTGAATTTTATATCTGTTGAGTTCAATACTTACCAATCCGAACCTCCAACTGTACTAGAAATTCTTCCCTTTTTCTCCTTTACGCTTTACATGGAGGGAGACAGTGGCCTAGTGGGAATATCTAAGAACTGTTAATCCAGAGACCCAGGTAATGCTCTGGGGATTTGGGTTTGAATCCTGAATTCAAGAAATATCTGGACTTAAGAGACAAATGATGACTATGAATCCATTATTGGGGAAAAGCTCATCTGGTTCACTAGTGTCCTTGAGAGAAGGAAACTGCCACCCTTGCCTAGTCTGGCCTACATGTGACTCCAGACCCACAGCAATGTGTTTGACTTGTAACAGTTCTCAGGGTCATTAGGGATGGGCAATAAATACTGGCCTCATCAGTGATTCCCTCATCCTGTGAATAGATTAGAAAATCTTAGCCCCACCTGCGATCGGAAGGTGTCTCGTGTCGGACTTGAAATGTTAATTCTGCTTTCTCTCAACAGCTGCTGCCTGACTTGCTGAGTTTCTTCAGTCATTCTGATGTTCACTGGGTTGACGTTATTGTAAAGAAAGGCTCCTCACCACCAGACTAGAATTTGTCAAGTTAGGATTTCTTGGTGCATTGCCCAGACCAGTTTCTCCCATTTAGTCTTCTAACCTCGGATCCGTCAGGTACACGTAGGCTCTCCAATTTATGAACATCTGACTGAGGAACTTATGAATGTTATCTCATGCAAAGGTGTAATTGTAAAGATCTGACGTGAACATTTCCTGTCCTCGCAAGTGGCTGCTTTATATTGTCTTGCTTTGTGTTCTGACTTGCATACAAATGAACTTGCAAACAGACTCTGGAACAGAATCTGGTCGCAACATGGGGTCTACCTTTATCATTATTAACCTATCAATCAGGAGTAGGCCATTCAGCCCCTTGAACTCACTCCATCATTCAATAACATCATCTCAGAGCTACATTTCCAGCTACTTCTGACAATCTCGTATTCTTACCAAGAATCTATCTCCTTCTGCGTTAAAATTTCTGTGTAAGGGAGATCATGTCACAGCTATATCAGATGTGCAGAAAATTACAAACTAATCACAACACTCTGTGATATCCCAGGATAAACTCCTCCTTGGGGCTGTGACAGACTCACTGCAAGATTTCATCTCCTCTGAATTTGTGAACCTGCAAGATATGCAGATATCATGGTTAATGACAAGAAAATGAATTTTAACTCGGATACCAGGTCAGGTGTCTCAATTCTTTCAGAGGCTTCACCATGGTTAAAGAGAAAGGCTCTTACACCATCCTTCACTTGACATTAAAGAAAAGGGGATCTCAAAATCAGAGTGAGAGAGTGAATGCAAAGTACACTTCTTCACAATGGGAATGGCACAGTGGCTCAGTGGTTAGCACTGCTGCCTCTTAGTGCTGAAGACCCAGGTTTGATTCCAGCCTTGGGTGATTGTCTGTGTGCAGTTTGCATGTCCTTCCTGTGTCTGCGTGGGTTTCCTGGGACCTGGGTGTCACTCTGAAAGCAAGTATGTGGGTGCAACAACAGATGGGAAGGCAAATGGTATATGGCCTTCATTGCAAGAGCACAGGAGCAAAGAAGTCTGACAAGATGAAACACTTCAATGAACTGTGACCCTTTTGCAGCAGTACATAACTGAGAGTGTCACTACAGGCAGTGCTGTGTTAGTGATCATCAGTTAAAGTCTTCTTGTTCCATGCCAATTCATCACTTTGTTACCTACACACAAGCAATAGGTTCGCCGTCACTCAGTCGACAAGGCTGTTCAAATTTCACTCTGACAAAAATGTGGACTAACAGTATAGCACAGGAAGAGTGCAGCATTGCTGAAAGGGCTATCTTTTTGTTGAGATGTCAAACCAAGTCACTGCCCAGAGCCTCAGAAAAAGCAGGTAATTTAAATTATAGCAGAGTAATTACCCCCAGTGTCCTGATTATTATGTACATCAGAATGGTCATCTGAATGGTCATTATCATTACTGCTGTTTGGGGAGCTTCCTGTGTGCAAATTATGTTTCCCACATTACAGCTGTGAGTACACTTCCAAAATTATTTAATTGGCTGTCAAATGCTTTTGGCAATTTCCAAGGTGGTGAAAGGGGTCACGAAAATGCAAGTTTTTTTTATTGGACTCGGCTTCAGAAAAAGGTAGAGACTTTTCTCTTTCAAGACCAGGTTCTCCTTTCTTCAAAAAACTCTACAAACAATATCCGAAAGGTTAGATTGAAGATAGGTCAGTATATTGTGAATTCAGCATGAACCTGAGATACTTTCTGAAATGAATTTTTTTTAACTCCAGTCTGAGGTGCAGGGTAAAATACACACATTTGTCAGGAGAGTAACCAGCCAGTCTCCTGGTGGGATGTTGTTGTTACAGACAGTCTCTGTTGCTTTTGAAACAATGAAGTATTTAAAACTTGCGGTTTCTGCCTGTTGTTGATCAAACTATTTCATATTCAGGTAAGCTGATACAAGACAATGCAACTCATTCAAACTTAAGACAGCGTATTCATATAAGCATAGACTAGGACAGCACAAATGGTGGCCATTCGGCCCATTGGACTGGCACCACTTCTTTTGCAGAGTAATCCAATTACTCCCGATTAGGTTGTTCCTTCTCCACTTGGCTACAATTCTTCTGCTACTTCTGGTATTTAACCAATTCCCTTTGGAAAATCTGATTCCACCATGTGCATTCCACCTACCTCTGGGTGAAAATTGATGAAAACTTATTTGCAGAAGCTAAGGGGGAAGAAATTGTTGGCAGAATGTCTACATAGGGTGGTATACACGATTTTCCCATCCTGCCGCGATTATCGTCAGACTGTTTCCTCCTGTCTTTTGAATCTCAGTGGTGAGATGCTATTTCACATTTAGAAACAGCTCATGTATCATCGTCAAAGAGAAAATGAAAGATTTTGAAAAGGACTGTAAGATTTCAGAAAGTTTGGAATCTTTAAGCCATTTTAAAATAATGCGTCACTGCATTGGCCTTTAGAATGCTATATTCCTTTATGTTTCTGTGTAATTTAAATTGGGTAAATAAATGTGATTTGTTGTTTTAACCTGAAAAATCAATTTCACAATGAGAGAAAGAAAGACCTAAATTTCATATTGAGCCTTTCACGGCCTTGTTCCAACATGATCGGCAGTTGATATAGAGCCTTTGAGTGGAGTCATGAAGGACGCAATTTTGTATACAGCAAGCTGCCATAAACATCAACGTAATAAGAGCTAGATAACCTGGTTTATTGATGGTGATTGTGGAATGAATATTGGCTCAGACACTGGGGAGAACATCATGGTCTTTCTTCAAACTAGACCCATGGGATTGTTCGTATTCAGCTGACAGGTCAGATAGAGGTCTCGTTAAACATGTTTTCCATTTATGTAGGAGCTCAGGGCTAGTGTGGTCCATGTAACATTGGAGACACAGGAGTTAAGAGGTAGATTCGGCCATTTGGTCCTTTAGAATCCACTCTGGCTTTTGATAAGACTATGCATAACCTGGTTTTGGCCTTGGTTCCATTTTCCTTTCTGACTCCCATGACCCTTGAAACCCTTGTCAATCAAAAATCTAATTTGTAATGTAAAAGAATTCAAGTACAGGCAAATAATTGTTTAAAAGTCCTTTTGGAGCATGAGGTCACCAGAGCCTACCAATGAACACACCTCAAGAAACTAAACTTTATCAGGTTGATTCTAGCTACAATACAGTGAAACACTGACATTTTTGATCAATTAAAAATGAGTTGATAGAAAAATTGGGAGATTTGCAACACGTGACAGCATGGCAGGATCTCTATCTGAGAATAGATTTTTTAAATAAACAAATTTCAGGCCAACAGACCTTTAAACTCTTAAGAAGCAGCATCTGTAACAGCTCCAAAGCTGTCTCGCCCTCTCAGTCAACATTATAACGATGCCTGACATTTGGGTGTGTAAGGAGCTCAAGTAAGAATTCCTGTGGATGTGAAAACACTTCCTTTAATCCGTGGCAAACAATGGCAAATATTTCCTCCAAAGCTAGGATCTGCATGAAAGAGAACATGAACCCCCAACAGAAAGGGAAAATGCAATGTGAGGTGTTAATAAATTACTTTCTTCCTTATACATTATAAGTCAGTTCACATACAGTCTTACTAGGTGTATGATGATGGACTGGGTGTAGACAGTAAACAGAATACCAGTTTGACTAGCCATTACTATTGAATGCAAATCTTTTACCTTATCAGATCTATCTCTGAAAGAAAAAAGCATGTCTTTCAAACCAGCCCATTTACGTTTGTACCGCAACTGATATTTTTCTACTTAAAGTCAACAAATCCAGCTATCAGATTGAAAGGAACAATTTTATCCTGAGTCACTTTTTACACAAGTCTTGATTCTATCTTTTCAAAAAAAACAGACAGGCTAGTTAAAATGTTCACGTTACCCAATGTTTACAATTGCTGTTGCTTGTTTCAATAGCTGTAAAATAAAAATAAAAGGATTGGTTGCATCAGGTTACCATCATTAATTTTCTCCAAGACTGACTGCCTTATGTTTATACCAAAGAAAATTGTTGCACCCTTAAAATGTTTAAATCTGCTTTTTATTTATCACTTTTGGTGCTTCTCAGTTACTGAATACACAGGAAAGTACTTGATTAATGGAACATGCTTTCCCAATGGGATAATTAGTCTAGGCACCACATCATTCTATTCATTTATGCTGAATTTATTGATGTGGAGGTGCCGGTGTTGGACTGGGGTGGACAAGGTCAGAAGTCACATGACATCAGGCTATAGTCCAACAGGTTTATTTGAAATCACCGACTTTCAAAGCGCTGCTTCTTCGTCAGGTGAAGTTGTTCAGCAGAACTATTGTAGACTAGAGTGTTTCTAGATTAATGAGGACAAAAGTCCTTCAAGGACATAAGACTATAGCAGCTAGATGAGGCCATTTGGCCCATCAAGCCAGATCTACAATTCAATACATTCATGGCTCATCTGACTATGACCTTAACTAAACTGTCCAGTCTGTGTGCCAAAACCCTTGAATCACTTGTCAAGCAATAATGAAGAGATAAAGATGGAGTGAGAAATGTTCAGCTTTAAAGGTGGAGAAACTCATCCTTAAAGAGCTGCAAACTGAGAAAGGTGAGAATTTTTCATTTTACAGACACCTGAGAGAATCTATTTTAGGCACATCATAGCAACAATGAAGGAATGTTAATATAAGTTGTGAAGGTAGTGGTAGGTTGTACTGGTTATGCTGGTTTATGGATAGCAGCTGCCATGATATTAGGGATTATGATACAGTGTGAACAATTAGTTGGCAGGTATCTGGGACATTTTTGCTGCCAACATGTATATGCTCACCATTCCAATTCAGCTAGATCAGAATGTTAAAACAAATCTTTTAAAATTAGGACAAAATAAAATTAGCTGTTGCATAAGTTAACAATGACCACACTTTGAGCACTGGAACTATTAGTCTGATAAAAGCAGAATACTGCAGATGCTGGAAATCTGAAGTAAAAACAGAGAATCTGGAGAAACTCAGCAGGTCTGACAGCATTGGTGGAGAGAGAAACAGACAACGGTTCACGTCCAGTTTTTGAAGTCATACTGAAGAAGGGGTCTGAAGAAGAGTCATATTGAACTCAAAACATTAACTCTCTCTCTCTCTTACCCCAGATGCCGCCAGACCTGTTGAATTCCTCCAATATTCTCCGTGTTTGTCGTTTCTTTACCTTGTTTCCAGCCTCTACTCCATCTTCCCTTTTTGTGATTCCTCCCGCTCACCCCTTTTCCATCATAAAACCCACCACCTTTTTACTTTCTATTCTGAGGAAGGGTCAAGCAAGCCAAAACGTTAATTCTGATTTCTCTCCACAGAGGAGACAGTGAGGTCTGCAGATACTGGAGATCGGGGTTGAGAGTGTGTTGCTGGAAAAGCACAGCAGGTCAGGCAGCATCCGAGGAGCAGGAGAATTGATGTTTCGGGCATAAGCCCTTCATCAGGAATGATGAAGGGTTCTGGCCCAAAACACCAATTTTCCTGACATGCTGTGCTTTTCCAGCAAAACACTCTCCTTTCTCTCCACAGATGCTGCCAATCTGTTGAACTTTTCCAGCAATTTCTGTGTTTACTTTCCTTCAGTTCTGAAGAAGACTCACAGGAAACTGGAGCAGATGTAGACCATTCAGCCTATCAAATCTCCTCCACCACTCAATGAGAGTGTGGTTGATCTGTCTGTGCTCCAAATCCCACATTCCCAACTACCTCCCACAAGCTTTTATATTCTTCTTGCTGAACAAGAAGCCTATCTACTACTGTCTTAAAACTATTCAATGCCCACTTTCTGAAGCAGAGAATTCCAAAGTCACACAAAGTCGCTCAGGGGGAAAAATATTCTCTTCATCACTTTCCTAAGAGGCAGACTCAAAATATTAATGCTTTTTCTCTCTTCACAGAAGCTGCTGAGAATTTCTAGCACATTCTGTTTTTATACGCAACTCGTGAGTTTTATTTTTAACATTTTTGCTGCTTTTGTGCACCTCCTGTGCAACTGTAATCTCTATCTAAGCACCCGATGTTCTGTATGTGCCTGTTTGCTATGATCTGCCTGCACTGCTCTCAAAACAATGCTTTTCACTGTACTCAGATACACGTGACAACAGTAAATCAACTCAAATCAAATATGTCGATAACTTTGGTTTAACTGAGAACCCGTGTAGTTTGCCAAAGATTAGGAATGATTTCCCTTTTTAACCTGAGATGAAACACACCTCAGGGAAGTAAGGGTGCGTGAGTTACACACCTCTCTGGTACTAACATTCAGCATTCGGCACTTTAACTGTTGTGCTATTTGTCATGTTCGCTGCTCCTTTGGGATTCAGAGAGTTGATCTGTTTCTATCTCAGTCTCCTTCCATGTGTAGTTATCCATGGAAGAGTAATCACAAAGCCTACCACAGCTTTGTTGCTGTAAAGAGTTGACACCACACGTTGTAAACAGTAGCAATTACACCAACTCTCTGGAGACGAACAGGTTGAATTGACTCAGAGTTCATACTGGCATGATGTGTAGCCAATGGGGCGGGTACGTTTAACCGGTCTTTCAAACACAATCCCCAGAGAGTGGTGCAAAGAATTTCAGAAAGAAAGAAACATCCGGGGTCATAAGGGAAAGAAAATATTCTGTAAAATTCCTCTCAAAACCCCTTCCAATACCAAATCCAGACCAGGTGTTATTTATAAAGATAGGACATGCCTTCTGTATGATGTGATCACCGCCCCAGTCAGAATTAGCCCAATTCCTTCCTAAAGTGAGAGTGGACTATGGTAATGAGCCTAATTCTGGAGTGACATGTACACCAGACCAGGTAAGGATGGAAGATCTCCTTCCCTAAAACATACAAACAGGAGTAGTCTATTCAGCCTACTGGGTAGCACTGCAGCCTCATAGTGCCGGGGACATGGGTTCGATTTTGCCCTCGGGCGACTGTCTGTGTGGAGTTTGCACATTCGTCCTGTGTCTGCGTGGGTTTCCTCCAGATGCTCCAGTTTCCTCCCACAGTCCAAAGACATGCAGGTTAGGTGGATTGGCCATGGGAAATTGCCCGATAGCATCCAGGGCTGTGTAGGCTAGGTGGGTTAGCTCAGAGTAATGCAGGGATAGGATAGGATCAAAAAGTGTGGTGCTGGAAAATCATAGACGATCAGGCAGCATCCGAGGAGCTCTTCCTGATGAAGAGCTTATGTTCAAAGTGTTGACTCTCCTGCTCCTCTGATTTGCAGTCCTCACTTTCCCCTAGGGATAGGGTAGGGGCTTAGGTCTGGGTGGGAAGCTCTTCGGAGGGTTGGTGTGAACTTGATGGGTTGAATGGCCTGCTTCCACACTGTAGGGATTCTATGATTCAGTCCCTGAAGCCTTTTCCACCATTCACTGTGATCATGGCTGACCTGTGGCCTAACTCCATTGTTGAGAGTGTGGTGCTGGGAAAGCACAGCAGGTCGGGCAGCATCCAAGGAGCAGGAAAATCTGCCTGACCTGCCGTGCTTTCCCAGCAACTAACTCTCAACTCTGATTTCCAGCATCTGCAGACCTCACTGTCACCTAACTCCATTGGCATTTGCCCAATTTCCCTTCACTTAACAAAAATATATTTACCTCAGACAGTAGCATTAGCAAATTTATCTATACAACAATTGATGATGGCCACCATTAAGTTAGCTTTTTATTCCAGATTTTAATTATCTGACATGGTGGGCTATGAGCCCATATCCCCAGCCTGGGGTTCAGGATTGCGAACCTCGTGTCAAGACCACCCCTCCATCAGTTCCCTTGTAACTCAGCCTCATCCCTCTGCCATATGCCCCACATGTGCCTGTTTTAGCTAAGGTCATTGAGCTTAGGAATGTCCAATCAAAACCTACTGACCCTCCAGTCATCTTAACAGAGATCAGGAATTGAATCTGAGCAAATGTGGTTCAGCACCACATGACCCAGCCCTTGCTAACAAGCCATGCCCAGGTCTTGCTTGTCATGGCTGGCTGTCTACTCACCAACTAATTGCAGAAGATTGATCTGACAGAATGTGGTTTCCACACAGGCATCTCCTGCCTCAGTCCTGTCAATACCCCATGGTTAAAGTCATATGGTGCAGGTTATGTGAGCCTGGTGATTGGACAATCGATGGGAATGAACCTTTCCAGCGGTAAGGATGAGCAAGATGGTGTCCGCTCCATTCCCCCTTGTCATTGTACTGTAGCATTGTCACCAAATCTGCTGTATATGCATCTGCTTCATCAGCTCAAAGCAGTTCTCAATTCACAGATCTCAATGTTTACTCAGATCTGTGAAGCGAGTGAGATAGGTGGGAGGATTTCCAGGCAGGAAACTCTTGGGAAGGAGATTCAGGAATTTGGACATTGCATGTTGGGAAGGGGTAGGAGAAAGCCACCTGCTCCGCTTGGCCCACCAGCAGTTCTGTAAGGGCACTTACCTCATGGATATCAGAAGTAGGTGCATTGGGGTGGGACTTAACATTTACATTCTTTCACTTCTCTCCTTCTCCCAAACTACCTATATTAAAGTTTAAAATTCTTCTCTTGAATATGAAGTATGACGTGAGGCCATTCAGGTCTGTATTGCTAGCCCCCTGCAATTACCCCATGGGCCTCAAACATGTTTCTTTTTTCAAGTATTTATCCAATGCCCTTTAGAAAATCCTAAATGGCTTCATTAGAATCCCTACAGTGTGGAAACAGGCCCAAACAAGTCCACACTCACTCTCTGAAGAGTATCCCACCCAGACCCATTCCCCTACCATTCCACATTTCCCCTTACTAATGCACTAGCTGACACTATGGGGCAATTTAGCATGGCCAGTTCACCTAATCTGCACATCTTTGAACCATGGGAGGAAACCTGGAGGAAACCCACACAGACACAGGAAGAATGAGCAAACTCCACACAGACAGTTGCCCAAGGCTAGAATCAAACCAGGGTCCCTGGCGTTGTGAGGCAGCAGTGCTAACCACTGAGCCATTGTGGATCTGTTTACAATCTCAATGTAACCCAGCTCCTGGTCAACAGTTAAGAAGATAAGATTATAATCTGGGTTAGGATCCAGAAAAATTAGTCGGGACAAACAGACCTATCAATATGAGGGGAAATGTGAAGAAAGACATTCATGATCAGCACTAATAATATGGATGGTAAGCCAATTTAAAGTTATGAGTGATCATTTGATGAGCTTGCAGATTTAACTATGGCCATTAGCACACATATTGGAGAACTGGAAGTAGAGATGAGTGGTTTTGGCACTTTGTGGCTAGCAACTCCTGGAGAACCAAAGTTGCCCTCTAAGTGTATTGATCCATCAAAATTCTTAAGAAGAAAGACGCAAGGTTGTGGATGCTCACTTCACATACTCAATATCCAGATCAATAGATTCACAAACTCTAATGGAATCGAGGGAACTGGAGATTTGCTGGGAAATTGGAGGTGAAATTCAGAATCAACCACAATCTGATTGAAAGGTGGGCTAGGATTGAGGCGTGAAATAGAACATAGAACATAGAAAAGTACAGCACAGAACAGGCCCTTTGGCCCACAATGTTGTTCCGAGTTTTAATCCTAATGTAAAATATAGTAACTTAACCTACGCACCCCTCAACTCACTGCTATCCATGTGCATGTCCAACAGTCACTCAAATGTCCCCCATGACTCTGCTTCCACCACCACAGCTGGCAACGCATTCCATGCATTCACAACTCTCTGTGTAAAGAACCTAACTCTGACGTCTCCTTTATACCTTCCTCCTAATATCTTCAAACTATGACTTCTCGTACCAGTCAATCCTGCCCTGAGGAAAATGGCCTTGTTCTTTTATTTTCTAAATTTTAAAATGGTAGTTGCCTTTTCCCTAGGATGGGGGATTTAAAGACTAAGGGGCATAAAGCGGCACGGTGGCACAGTGGGGGCGGCACGGTGGCACAGTGGTTAGCACTGCTGCCTCACAGCACCAGAGACCCGGGTTCAATTCCCGCCTCAGGCGACTGACTGTATGGAGTTTGCACGTTCTCCCCGTGTCTGCGTGGGTTTCCTCCCACAGTCCAAAGATGTGCAGGTCAGGTGAATTGGCCATGCTAAATTGCCCGTAGTGTTAGGTAAGGGGTAAATGTAGGGGTATGGGTGGGTTGCGCTGTGGGCGGCACGGTGGCACAGTGGTTAGCACTGCTGCCTCACAGCGTCAGAGACCCGGGTTCAATTCCCGCCTCAGGCGACTGACTGTGTGGAGTTTGCACATTCTCCCCGTGTCCGCGTGGGTTTCCTCCGGGTGCTCCGGTTTCCTCCCGCAATCCAAAAAGATATGCAGGTCAGGTGAATTGGCCATGCTAAATTGCCCATAGTGTTAGGTAAGGGGTAAATGTAGGGGTAGGGGTAGGGGTATGGGTGGGTTGCGCTTCGGCGGGGCGGTGTGGACTTGTTGGGCCGAAAGGCCTGTTTCCACACTGTAAGTAATCTAATCTAATCTATAATTAAAGTGAGAGGAGAGAGATTTAAAAAAGACATGGAAGCAAACTTTTTACATAGAAGGTGGTTCGCTTGGGAAATGAAACTGCCCGAGGAAGTGGTGGATGTGGGTACAATTACAACATTTAAAAGACATTTGGATAAGGACGTGAATAGGAAAGGTTTGGAGGGATATGGGCAAGGAGCAGGCAGGTGGGACTAGTTTAGTTTGGGATTTGGGGCTGGTTGGACTGAAGGGTCTATTTCTGTGCTGTATGACTCTCCGACTTTAAGATTGATTCTGGCTCCTGATGAGTGATATTAAAAACCTGGAAAAGAGCCAAAGCTTCCAACACAATGTTCAAATGTAGTTAATGCTATCTCTACCGGTTGGATAAAACCTGAATCTGTGCTCTCACTTTTAACACCAAAAGAAGTTTAGTTTTAGCTTCATTTTAATATGTGGCAGCTTGAATTAGACTCTGTTTTGCTGTTGAAAGTTGGAGGAAAATAAAGTTAAAAATCACACAACACCAGGTTATAGTCCAACAGGTTTAATTGGAAGCACACTAGCTTTCGGAGTGTCGCTCCTCCATCAGGCACTACCACCTGATGAAGGAGCGATGCTCTGAAAGCTAGTGCTTCCAAATAAACCTGTTGGACTATAACCTGGTGTTGTGTGATTCTTAACTTTGTCCACCCCAGTCCAACATCGGCATCTCCACATCAGGCATTTTTGCACCAATCATGCACCTGGAGTCCTTCATCCTCTTGGGATCCTTTTGCCATTCAACTAGATCACAGATAATCAACTAGATCACAGATAATCTGCATCTTCACTCAATTTGCTTGCCTTGTTTCATCAAACCTCTGTGTTTTGTAAAGAAATTACTATTGGAGGGTTTGAGCTATAGGCAGAAGCTGAATAGGCTGGAGCTATTTTTCCTGGAGCATCGGAGGCTGAGGTTTATAGAGGCTTATAAAATCATGAAGAGGTGGAGGAGTCCAAAACTACAGGACACAGGTTAAAGGTGAGAGGGGAAAGATATAAAAGGGATCGAAGGGGCAACTTTTTCACGCAGAGGGTGGTACATGTATAGAATGAGCTGCCAGAAGAAGAGGTGGAGGCTGGTACAATTACAACATTTAAAAGGCATTTGGATGGGTATATGAATAGGAAGGGTTTGGAGGGATATGGGCCGGGTGCTGGCAGGTGGGACTGGATTAATTTAAGATATCTGGTTGACATGCACAAGTTGAACTGAAGGGTCTGTTTCCATGTTTTATACTTCTATGACGCTCATGCTAACAAATCTGCATTTAAATTAGGGAAACCAGTTCTTTTGAAAAGGTGAGCTATTGTGCTGCAAGGAAGGTCTAAATCATTTTCTTTTAAGTTACTCTGGAGCTCCACCAGCAAAGGGTTAATGAGAACAAAAATCTCAAAATGTGCTTAGTCCTTACCACAGACAAAGGGAGCGACACAGTTAACACTGGACTGGATGATTTCAGAATGCACATTTTACTGCTTAAGTCCTCTTTCTTTCAAAGGCACCTTTTCCCTCCGCTCTCTCCAAATCCGATTTTACATTGAAGGGACCTTTGTCAGGAGGTGATGGAAACTCACTTGCCATAAATCATTGAGATCAGTTTCTGTGACCATTTCACAGAACTCTGCAATACTGCCATTAAACGCTGCTGCCTCTCTACTCAGAAAGAGGTCAATGGCTGGGAACCTCTTGTCTTATTGCTTAGACTGTTCACTCTATTTGCCAGCGCTTTGGGGGGAGAAAAAAGGTCTGAACTCCGAAGCCTGCAAAGTAGAAAAATATGTTACGTTGGAAGAAGGTTATAAGCAACAGGATAAGTCCAATTTTCTTCTGGACTGATTGCATTGTAACGTGCCTGGCAGCATTCCAACACTGCAATTCTTAAGGAGTGTCTTTATTGAATTCCATGCTGAGACATCATAACCTCCGAAAGGCTACCTTTAGCCAGAGGGTTGCACATGAAGCAATCCGACCATGACTTTTGAATTGTAAGGGGATGACAATTTCCATTTCACAACATGAGACCTTGTTCAGGCAGGCAGATAGTTCACCACCTCCCCACCCCCTTTGCAGTGAGTGTCCTCAGACGCTGAACAATATACGGACCCCAGGCATCAAAGGGTTAGAAACTCCCCCACCTCCCTCTCAAACAAGCTCATTACACAAGAGTGGAGTATAAATGCTTGGTATTGGGGTCCCTTACAAATCAATTTCCCTAGTATTTACTGTGCAGCATGAGATTTCATTTAATAGCTACTCAAGACAGTAATTAACTTTGCAAAATTCTAGCAGGGAAAACAAAAGGAAAGAATTACAAGCAACACAGATGTCATGATGCGCCAACTATTTATCATCTGGCTCCAAATGCACCAGATTGTCAGCGTGTTGCTTTCAAAAATAAGAAGGTTTTGTCCTTAGAAAAAACAGTAAACTAACCCTCAGCTATTGGTGGGCAAGGGGACAATGAACATCTGACACCACCATAGCTGTCCCGTTAGCGTTGGTCAAGAGGGGTGATTGATGGCTCACCCCCATAAGAAATATTAACAGGGACAGGATGGGGAGGGAGGGGCAAGAAGTAAGCCACATCACCTCCTTGGAGGACAACCAGGAGCTCCCCGACATCAGTCCTATGGAAAAGCAAAGACCAAAGTACAAATTATTGGGTAAGCTCAGCACGTCTTGCAGCATCTGTGGGGAGAAAGCAGAGTTAACGTATCGGGTCCAATGACCCTTTTGAATGTCCTTTTTACTGACAATTCACACCCAGGAATCGTCGGCTGCATGATCCCTTAAATCTCGTCCAAATGACAATTTCTCAGCCTCAGCAGGGCACCTTCATATGGGCAAAAGTGAGGACTGCAGATGCTGGAGATCAGAGTCTAGATTAGAGTGGTGCTGGAAAAGCACAGCAGGTCAGGCAGCATCCGAGGAGCAGGAAAATCGATGTTTCGGGCAAAAGCCCTACACCACTTTTAATCTAGTCCTGGACGTGTAGATTATTTTGTAAATGAGCTAATAGAGAAAAAAGCATGAGCCAGCTGCCACATTCGCACTTTGGTGAGAACCACTCCCGTTCCTCAGGACTGAAGTACAGCAGTTGTGAAATATCAGGGACAGGTGTTGGAAGTAATAGCTGCAGTCCCTTCTGCAGCTAAGTGTTGTGACAATGCTATAACTTTAAAAGGTTATTTTGTCCTTTTTGAACAGATGTTGTAACATAGAGGTGATGAGCTGCCTATTGAAGATCACTTGTGTAAACAGCTTGAGGGGCCTTGATTTTGTTTAATGCAGCCTGAATGGGTGTGGCCAGCTCTCACAAATCAGGATTTCTGAGTAGCGTCCGAAGCCATTGGGGTCTCAACAGAGCTGGAAGCTTCAGTGAATGTCTCCAGGCTGCTACTCTCTCTGAATTTTCTCTTGATTCTTTTTTTCTCCTGGATTGGAGAACTACATGTGAGAGTCTGTGTCTGAGTTTTCCTTTTTGCCAAAGGGTGTGTTTATGGGATATTATATTGGGACAGTTAATTAGTTAATAGTTATTGTATTTATTATTCTGATAAGTTCCCAATAGAGTTAAGTAATTCTAAATTCCTCTTTCTTTAGTTGTATTTTAACTACAGTGTTTAAAGAAATTGTGTTTTGCTTAATGTCAAGTGGTTTGACCAATCGCTTTGCATTGGGAACAGACTCTTTAAGTGTGCCTTTGAAAATGAGGAAGCATTAGGGTCTAGGCTACCTTTGTAAAGTACTTTGAAGGGATTTGATCTGGTCCGTAACAGAGCTCTCTCACCCAAGATCTCTTGGTAAGCTTCTCATTTACTTTTTGATTCTTTAAGGAGAAGGGAAGTGGGCTTTATCAAAAACGTTGGGCTGGGTCACTCAGTTGTGCCAGACATACTGGCTAGAGACCCAACACCCAAGAGGGACTTTTGAGTTATAAAAGATTCAATAGAGTAGAAGTACAGAAGATGATTCCAGTTGACCTTGAATATAAAACAGTCTCAAATCAAACCATTAAGTAACTAATGAGAAACATCTTTGTTCGGAGAGTGTGAGAATGTGGGAACTTGGACTAGTTGTGGACAATAGGTAAAAACTAGGTAAAAACTAGTTGTGGACAATAGTCATGATGCATTCAAGGACTAAGTAGTTACATGCACGTTGGTGGAAGGAATAGAAGGATTTTAAAATACTGCAGAAATTTGAAATCTGAAATCAAAACAGGAAGTGCTGGAGAATCCCAGCAGTGCCTTCGGAGAGAAAACACAGACGACATTTCGAGTCCAGAACCAGTTTCGAAGAAGTGTCATACTGGACTTGAAATGTTGAAATATTGCTAATCAGTGGGACAGGAATGCAGGGCATAAATTTAAATGATGTACTAAAGATTTGTGAGGTGAAAATGAACCTTTTCACATGGTGAGGATTGCATGGCCTGCAAGTGTGGTGGAGGCTGGTTCATTGAAGCTGTCGAGGGGATGCTGGATGGTTGTGTAAGTAACAACAATGTGCATGGGGGAAGGAGAAAGGCCACTGAGTTATGGTTGCTCATTTGGAGAGCTGGTGCAGACACGATGGGCTGAATTGCCTCTTTCTGGGCCATAACAACTCTGCGGTAAGGAGACAGAGATGCACAGAATGATGTAGCAGTGACATCTGTCATCACGTGGGAGAGACTGTGTTGAAAGGAGAGAGAAGTCTGTCCCAGTGAGAGATGTACTTAGTAAGAACAGTATTACCCACATTAGTGTAAATCAAAGAACATCGACTTCATTAGTTTCCTTATCTCCCTTCCCTGCCACCTCATTCCCAGATCCAACCCTCCAACTCAGCACCGCCGTCTAGACCTGTCCCATCTGCCCATCTTCCTTCACGCCTATCTGCTCCACCGTCCCCACCGACCTATCACCATCTGCATCCACCTATCGGCTCCTCACCTACTTTCCCCCAAGCCTCACCCCCACTACTCTATTTATCTCTCAGCCTCCTTACCCAACCCCACATTCCTGATCAAGGGCTTATGCCCAACACGTCGACTCTTCTGCTCCTCGGATGCTGCTTGACCTGCTGTGCTTTTCCAGCACCACACTCTCGACTCTGACTCTCCAGCATCTGCAGCCCTCACTTTCTCCTGAAGCTCTCAGAGTCAGACACCAGTAGGTTGGAGGTAAGCAGGAAACTATTCCAAGCTACAAGTCTCCAGCAGAGACAGGGATAGCTGTCTCTCTAATGTGCAGAATAGAGCCCAACCTCCTGAATTACAAACCTCGTGACCCCTGAGCTATAATCCCGTGGCAGGATTTGATCTAATATGCTGATGATTAACTGGGTCTCTGGATGATGACTTGAATGAAAAAAAAACAGGAAATAGAAGCAGGAGTAGGGCCTTCCAGCCTCCTCCACCATTCAATATAATCACAGCTGATCATCCAATCATCCCCTCCCCCCACATTTCCCTCACTTCCTCTTGATCCCATTAGCCCTTAGAACTGTATCTAACCCCTTCTTGAAACATTCAGTGTTTGGTCTCAATTCCTTTCTGTGGCAGAGAATTCCACAGGCTCCCCACTCTCTGGGGACAACTTCACTTCATCTCAGTCCAAAATGACCTACCCTGTATCTTTAGACCATGACCCCTGGTACTGGACTCCGCAGTCATCAGGAGCACCCTCCCTGCTGTCTGGTTCTGTTAGAAGTTTATAGATTTATGGACACTTTCCACTATCCCACTTTATCTGGTGTGAACACAATGACATTGCAACCTTTGTGAGGCCAAAGTAGCAGCAATTCCATTAAAACCAGCAGAAGATTGAGCCCTAAGAAAGTGCCAGGTACGACCAGTGGAAAATGTCTGTCGTGGGAATGGGTGGCTGTGAGGGAGGTACAATGAAGTCAAACTGTATTCACTGTTCAGCCCACAAAGTTTTCCCGTGTTATTTGACACCTAAAGGCAGGAGGATATCATTGGACAGGGAAAGATAAAAATCAACTGTAAACCATTTCCAGACTGACAGAAGCGAGCAGCCAGATACAATAATGAAACCATTCAATTAGACTGATGGCACCTCAGTAGTGACATCAGCTGTTGAATCAAATTATTTAAACATTATTGATGGTCTTCTTGCCTGTAATTGCTGAAGAACAATGCGGTAATAAGGGGAATTAATATTTGTAAGCTGACTGTGTTGAAGAAATCCTTGACATTCCAAAAATGACAAAATGCCTATTTAGTTGGAATTAATAAAATAAAGCTGTTCTGAGACTTTGGTTTTGTCATGGATTAAGAAAAATACCTGCTATAAAATATTTTAAAACCTTCCAAATAATGGATTGGCCACTTAATTAGAATGAGCATCAGTGGGTTCGAAAATCTGGCTGTGACACACACACACACTCACAAAGCACACAGAGAGAGACACATACAAGCACACACACACACACACAAAGCACACCGCGAGAGACACATACCAGCAAGCGTACACAGGCACACAAAGACACACAGGCATACATGCATACAGGCATACACACACACAGGCGCTCACACACACACACGCACACATGCTCTCTCTCACACACACACACACACATACACAGGCACATGGAGACACATAGACGCACACACATACATACACACACACAAGCATACTCACACATGCAGGCGCACACACACAAACAAACACAGGTACACAGAGACACACATAGGCATGCACACCCACAGGCTCACAGAGACATAAATAGAATCACACATACAGACACACAAACACACACACACACATTCACACATACATAGAATCACATAGACAGACACACATAGACAAAATTTCACACACACAAACACGATTTCAGGCAGAAATTGACTCTAATTTGCAGCTTACAAGGTTTGAAAATGGACAGAATACAAAGCCATCGAGGAGAAAGTGAGGTCTGCAGATGCTGGAGATCAGAGCTGAAAATGTATTGCTGGAAAAGCACAGCAGGTCAGGCAGCATCCAAGGAGCAGGAGAATCGACGTTTCGGGCATGAGCCCTTCTTCAGGAATCCTGAAGAAGGGCTCATGCCCGAAACGTCGATTCTTCTGCTCCTTGGATGCTGCCTGACCTGCTGTGCTTTTCCAGCAACACATTTTCAGCTCAGAATACAAAACCACTTGACCATTGTGTCTGTGCTGGAAACATTGGTCAGGCTAGCTGTCAGACCCTTCACAGGAGTGACACTGGAGTTCCTTTTACATCCGTGCTAGTGAGGAGATGAACATCAGTTTAACATCTCACCCTGAAGTAACGCCTCCCAGAATGCAACACTCCCTCAGTACCTTTCTGGGAGCATCAACCACAGGGGGGCGGGGGGTGATGTGGGATTTGAACTCACAACCACATTGAACATCTGAGTTAGGAACAGGGCGAGGCCATTCAACCCGCAGTAACTTGCTTTGTTATTCAGTAAGGCCATGGCTGAAATGACTATGACCTAAACTCCACATTGCCATTGACTCTCCCAACAACCATTGACTCCTAGTCCTGTAAGAGTGAACCACAGTTGGCACTTACAAGCCAATCATTAAGAATGTTTTGGTGGCGCATTGCCAGGATATTTCTGGTGGAGAAGATAAGACTGAAATATGCAAAAGGGAATGGGAATTCTTGACTGCGAGAGTGACCTGTGGGTTAGTCAGTCTACTGTCAATAGCAGAAATATTTGGCTCACAAAGCTGTCTGAAGAGGCCACAATGGATCTAAGGGAGAAGTTACACATGTTAGAGAGCAGGATGAAGCAGAAGTGTTACTAGGGAATAAAAATTATGCACACATGTATCTGGTGTTTGTAATGTACCTTATTCTCACATTGTCATTATCCCACGAATTTTTAGCATTAAGATTAAAAGTGGGAGCCTGTTTTCCCTGGTTGGTTAATATAGAACTAAGGGCACAGTCTCAGGGTAGTTGGAACTGAAGCGAGGAAAGGTTTTTCCACTTAAAGCTTAAAGGAGTAAAGCTGTGGAATTCTCGACCAGAGAAGGCTACAGATGCCAAGTCACTGAATATATTCAAAAATGAGATGGATGCATTATTTAATTTTAAAGGCATCAAGGGGTATGCAGATAAAGCAGGAATGTGGCATTGAATTACAGGATCAGCCATGATCAGGCTTGAAGGGTTGAATGGTCTGCTCCTAGCTTTATGTTTCAGTTCTAGGTTGCATACCTGTGATGGAAATACGCAGTTGCAAAAGTACAGATTGCCTGTAAATAAACTTTTGGGATGTTCTCTGGCCATGAGAGACACTATACAAATGCAAACTTTAAGCATAGTGAGGATGGCATGTTTAAAACACCTTACCTGGCCACTGGGCATTTCAAAGCTGTTTACTGGGCCTGAGGAATTTTGAAGTATCATCACTTTTGGAACATAGGAAATTCAGGAACCAATTCATCCACAGCAAATCCCAACAAGTTGCAACATGATAGTGACCGGGTAAGTGTGGTTTGCAATGTTGGTTGATATAAATTCACCATAGTGCCACTCCTTCATTCAGGAGAGACAGACAGTTGTGATTTATGGGGAGGCAGTTGCCTGGTGGTATTATCACTGGACTGTTAATCCCGAGACTCAGGTGGCGTTCTGGGTACCTGGATTTGAATCCTGCATATTTGATGGTGGAATTTGAATTCAATAATTATCTGGAATTAAGAATCTGGTGATGACCATGAATCCATTGTCAGAAAAACCCATCTGATTCACTAATGCTCTATAGGGAAGGAAACTGCCATCCTTACCTGCTCTGGCCTACATGTGACTCCAGACCCACAGCAATGGGGTTGACTCTAAACTGCCCTCTGGGCAATTAGTGATGGGGCAATAAATGCTAGCCTAGCCAGTGACACCCTCATTCTATAAATGACTAAAGAGCAAAGAAACCTCAGGGGCACCATGCCTCAGGCAAAGGTTGAGAATGAGGAAATGTAACATTAGCTGGTGCAGGTATTAAACCCTCACTGTTGGTGTCATCTGCATTGGAAACCAGCCAGCCAGCAAACCAAACTAACCAGCTCCCGGCTGCTAATGCAAATCAGAAAGTTGGGAAAAACATGCTCAGCTTTGGAGTGGTGAGTGTTCATATCTCTGAGGGAGCTGGTAGAGCTGTTTCTGTAAAAGCTCATGTGAAATTGAACCTGCAACTCCAACAATGCAGCTCTCCTTCAGTAGTGTAATGGGAGTGTCAGACCTGACTCCCATGCTCAGAATTTGGAATGAGACTCGATCGTATTGGCGCAGAAAGGAATGTGTTACCAACAGAGTGACAGTTCATGCTGCTGCAGGGCTGTACAGACAAGAAGGTAGTAAGGTATCAGTCAGAAATTAAAGGTTTTTATAAAGTAAAAAATGCAACTCAAAGTAGACCATTATTATTGTGAATCCCATTAAGCCATTGCTGGGATCCCAGGGTGTCAATGATGTTTGGCTGCATCATGATCTCAGTTCCAAATTGGCCTTTGAATATGATCCGGTATCATAATTCCTTCCTCATTACAGTGTTTGATTCAGGAGGGTCTGGATCCTGTTACTGACCTGGCAGGACAAGGGGGTTACTGCATTTCCCTCAGACCGCTCACACACACAAGGATTGGTGCAATAATGATATGGGTTCTTAATTTGAAGACTGGACCCAGCCAGTGTTCACTGGGAAACTGCAAGACACAGAGCTGAAAATGTGTTGCTGGAAAAGCGCAGCAGGTCAGGCAGCATCCAAGGAGCAGGAGAATTGACGTTTCGGGCATAAGCCCTTCTTAAGCCTGACCTGCTGCGCTTTTCCAGCAACACATTTTCAGCTCTGATCTCCAGCATCTGCAGCCCTCACTTTCTCCTCGACTGTAAGACACATGCCTGACCTGGGTGACTGAAGCTTCAGATGAGTAACAACTCATGGGACTAATGCATCATATCTTGGTAAAGGAAAGGACTGACATTGATTTAAGACATGCCCCCTTAGAGGTGCATGTCAACCTATTACAACAGAGCACTTTCAGTGCCTCAAATCTGTTCCACCGTTCAATTAAGTCATGGCTGATCTGAAGGTCACTGGACCTGAAACATTCACTCTGCATTCTCTCTCCACAGATGCCGCCAGACCTGCTGATTTTATCCAGCAGTTTCTGTTTGATTTCCAGCATCTTTGTTTTTGTTTAATGGTTGATCTGTGCTTCAATTCCACAGAACACCGTATGCAGTTTGATGAGAAATCTGAACTTGCATGTACAAATAGAGGAGACAAGAAAATTGCTGCGTTCTTACTTCTCTGGTCGGGTCAAGTTAGGGATTTTCACAAATACATAAAGAGCCACAACCTACATGAAGAATTATGAAACACAGGTTTAGATAGGCAATGTAATTCCAAAACATTCAAAGCATTTTGTTGACCTTGATAACTCTGATAATTCGGCTGCTGGAGCAGCTGTTTTTGCAGTAAACACTGTTGCAGAACCTCAGCAAAGTTCTTCCACATCTGATTCATATCTGCTGCACAATCGAATCATCAAACTCATGGTTTATTAAGTATGAAAAGGAGGGATAAGTATTTCCGAATCTTGTTTGAAGAAATGTGGGGAACTGATGACAAGGAGAATTGCCAGAAGCACATTCATCCTAAATCCAGAAAGATGGAGAAACAAAAACCAACACAATTAATTTGAAGTGAGATCACTTGAGGCCCCACATCTGCAGCGTTCTACAGCAAGAACGCTGGAAATGTACACTGAGAAGCGATTGCTGCTGCAGTGATCCACGCACACGTCCTGCATGAAGGGATGAGTTATAGAAAGGTGAGGAATAGCTGTTTGAAAAAAAGTGCTGTTTTTGATGACACATTCATGAGATCAGCATCATTGGCTTAACCAGCATTTATTTCCTCGTCCCCAGTTGCCCCTTGAGAGTGTGGTGGTGAGCTGCCTTCTTGAACCTCTGCAGTCAATGTGCTTGCCTGCCATACAATGCCCTTAGGGTGGGAGTTCCTGGATTTTGACCCAGTGACAGTGAAGGTATGGTGATAGACTTCCAAGTCAAGATGGTGGAGACTCGCAGGGAGTGGTGTTCCCATCTATCTTCTGCCCTGTTGATTAAGATGACAGAATTTGCAAGGTACAGTTGGAGGAATCTGGGAGATTTGCTGCAGTACATCTTGAAGATAGTACACACCGTTGTGACTGGTGGAGGAAGTGAATACTAAAGGTGGTGGATGTAGTGCCACACTAGTGGGTTGCATTGTCCTGGATAGTGTTGAACTTCATGAGTGTTGTTGGAGCTGCACTCATCCAGACAAGTAAGGAAAGCAAAAATGCCATTTGATATGAAAAGAAAGTTATAGAGCTTATCAAAGGTAATAAATTAGATTCCCTACAGTGTGGAAACAGGCTCTTTGACCCAACAAGTCCACACCGACCCTCTGAAGAGTCATCTACCTAGATCCATTTCCCTCCGATTATATTATTTTATAAATTTGGAGTGCATTCCTTTTTAAGAGCAATAAACATTTCTCCAAGATCCTTCGGGATCAGACATTCATCATCCCCCCCCCACCCCCACTGTTTCCTCTTTACTCCTAACAGCAAGCATGGCGCGTGTTGAAAGGTGCAGGAATATATTAAGAAAGCTGAGCTTGCATATCAGACCGAGGCCAGCTGAGGACACTGAAGGCCTGGACAATGAGGAGTAATACTCTTACTGGCCCTGATCTGGGAGCACATCACTGCGCTCCAGAATAAATTCAGCTGGATTTGTGGAAGGTGTTTTGCCGGTTTTTCTTCCAGGAATATTCCATCACTTTATGGAGGGGTCTGTGCATGGAAAGGAAATCCAAGTGATGGAAGTAAGCTAGCTGATATTACCTTTGATGCTCTAGAAACAGAAGTTAGATTAATACATTCAGCATCGTTTGACTCTGAGTATTTGGAATCCTGGTGTATTTCTGACCTGTGCAATTGGTATGGTGCTACAAAATTATACTTCTTTACATTCTATCAGAGTCTTCGCTCATTCATCGGGGCAGGTGTGCTATGATGCGACAGGTCACACCTCACCCTCTTTTACCATCTTCTCTGTTCTTACTGAAACATCTAAATGCTGGAACCTGCAACAACCATTCCTGTTCCTGCTCTATCCATGTCTCCGAAACGGCCACAACATCGGAGTCCCAGGTACCAACCCATGCTGCAAGTTCACCCAGCTTATTCCGGATGCTTCTGGCATTGAAGTAGACACACTTCAAACCAACTTCTTGCTTGCCGGTGCCATTTTGTGTCCCTGAAACTTGATTTTGGACCTCCCTACTATCACCATTTTCTATACTCAAACTACAATTTTCGTTCCCACCCCCCTGCTGGATTAGTTTAAACCCTCCCCAATAGCCTTAGCGAATTTCCCCCCCCCCCCCCAGGATATTGGTACCCCTCTGGTTCAGATGAAGACCATCCTGCTTGTAGAGGTCCCACCTACCCCAGAAAGAGCCCTAATTATCCAGGAATCCAAAACCTATCCTCCTGCACCGTCTCTGTAGCCATGTGTTCAACTCCTCTCTCTCCCTATTCCTTGCCTCACTAGCATGTGGCACGGGCAACAAACCAGAGACAACAACTCTGTTCGTCCTAGCTCTAAGCTTCCATCCTAGCTCCCTGAATTTCTGCCTTAAATCCCCATCTCTCTTCCTACCTATGTCGTTGGTGCCTATGTGGACCACGACTTGGGGCTGCTCCCCTTCCCCCTTAAGGATCCCAAAATCACGATCAGAGACATCACAAACCCTGGTACCTGGGAGGCAACACACCAACCGTGAGTCTTTCCCGTCCCCACAGAACCTCCTATCTGTCCCAAAAACTATGGAGTCCCCAACGACTACTGCTCTGCTCCTCTTCCCCCTTCCCTTCTGAGCAGCAGGGACAGATTCTGTGCCAAAGCCCTGTGCCTCACTGCTTTCCCCTGGTAAGTTGTCCCCTGGTAAGTGTTAACTCCCTGTGTTAATTACATTCATGGGGAATGGCAGTGTTAACTCCTGCATTAATTAGATTCCTGGTGAATGGCAGTGTTAACTCCCCATGTTCATTACATTAATGGGAAATGGCAGTATTAACACCCAAAGTTAATTACATTAATTGGGAATGGCAGTGTTAACTCCTCGTGTACAATAAGTGAATGGAGGTGGCAGGTCAGAGAGGAGAGTGGGGAAAGATAGCATAGAGTACAATGGGTGAATGGGGGTGGGGCTGAAGGTGATAGGTCAAAGAGGAGGGTGGAGTGGAGAGGTGGAAAAAGAAGATAGGCAGGTAGGACAGGTCATGGGGACGGTGCTGAGCTGGAAGGGGAACTGGGGTGAGGTGGGGGAGGGGAAATGAGGAAACTGGTGAAGTCCACATTGATGCCCTGGGGTTGAAGTGTTCTGAGGCGGAAGACAAGCCGTTCTTCCTCCAGGCCTCGGGTGGTGAGGGAACAGAGGTGGAGGAGGCCCAGGACCTGCATGTCCTCGGCTGAGTGGGAGGGGGAGTTGAAATATTGGACCACAGGGCATGTGGTCCCGGAGATGTTCCCTAAAATGCTCTGCGAGGAGGTGTCCAGTCTCCCCAATGTAGAGGAGACTGCATCGGGAGCAACGGATACAATAAGTGATATTGGTGGATGTGCAGGTAAAACTCTCCATGTTAATGACATTCATGGGGAATGGCAGTATTAGCTCCCAATGTTAAATACATTAATGGAGAATGGCAGTGTTAACCCCTGTGTTAATTACATGAATGCGGAATAGCAGTGTTAACACTCCCTATTAATTACATTAATGGGGAATGGCAGTGTTAACTCCAGTGTTAATTACTTTCATGGGAAATAACACTGTTAACTCCTGTGTTAATTACATTAATGCGAAATGGCAGTGTTAACTCCAGTGTTAATTACTTTCATGGGAAATAACACTGTTAACTCCTGTGTTAGTTACATTAATGGGGAATGGCAGTGTTAACTCCAGTGTTAATTACATTAATGGGGAATGGCAGTGTTAACTCCAGTGTTAATTACTTTCATGGGAAATAACACTGTTAACTCCTGTGTTAGTTACATTAATGGGGAATGGCAGTGTTAACTCCCCATGTTAATTACACTAATGGGGAATGGCAGTGTTAACTCCTGTGTTAAATACATTCATGGGGAATACCAGTGTTGGCTCCCCTACTTCCATTCTTGGGGAATGACAGTGTTAAATTCCTGTGTTAAATACATTTATGGGGAATAGCTGTATTAATACCCCATACTAATTAAGTTAATGGGGAATAGCACCTTCTGTGTTAATTACATTAATGGGGAATGGCAGTCGTAACTCCCCGTTTTAATTACATTAATGGGAAATGGCATTGTTAACTCCCCTTATTAGTTAGATTAATGGGGAATAGCAGTGTTAACTCCCCGTGTTAATTACATTAATGGGGAATGGCAGTGTTAACTCCCCATGTTAATTAGATTAATGGAAATGGTAGTGTTAACTCCTGTGTTAATTGCATTAATGGGGAATTACAGTGTTAACTCCCCATGTTAATTACATTAATGGGGAATGGTAGTGTTAACCCCCCCATGCTGACTACATTAATGGGGAATGACAGTGTTAACTCCCCATTTTAATTAGATTAATGGAAATGGTAGTGTTAACTCCTGTGTTAATTGCATTAATGGGGAATTACAGTGTTAACTCCCATGTTAATTACATTAGTGGGGAATAGCAGTGTTAACTCCCGTGTTAATTAGATTAGTGGGGAATGGCAGTGTTAACTCCCGTGTTAATTAGATTAGTGGGGAATGGCAGTGTTAACTCCCCATGTAAATGACATTCATGTGGAATGGCATTGTTTGCTACCCTTGTTAATTACATTCATGGGGAATGGCAGTGTTACCTACCCATATTAATTACATTAACGGGGAATGGTAGCGTTAACTCCTGTATTAATTACATTCATGGGGAATGGCAGTGTTAACTTCCCATGTTAATTACATTCATGGGGAATGGTAGTGTTAATCCCCATATTAATTACATTAATGGGGAATAGTAGCGTTAACCCCTGTATTAATTACATTCATGGGGAATGGCAGTGTTAACTTCCCATGTTAATTACATTCATGGGGAATGGTAGTGTAAACTCCTGTATTAATTACATTCATGGGGAATGGCAGTGTTAACTTCCCCTGTTAATTACATTAATGGGGAATAGTAGCGTTAACCCCCCATGCTGACTACATTAATGGGGAATGGCAGTGTTAACTCCCCATTTTAATTTGATTAATGGGAACGGTACTGTTAACTCCTGTGTTAATTACATTCATGGGGAATGGCAATGTTAGCTCCAATGTTAATTACATTAATTGGTAATGGCAGTATTAACTCCTGTATTAATTGGATTAATGGGGAATGGCAGTGATAACTCCCCGTGTTAAGTACATTAGTGGGGAATAGCAGTGTTAACTCCCAATGTTAATTTCATTAATGGGAATGGCAGTGTTAACTCTCCATGTTAATTACATTAATGCAGAATGGCAGTGTTAATTCTCCATGTCAATTACATTCATGGGGAATAGCAATGTTAGCTCCTGTGTTAATTACATTAATGGGGAATGGCAGTGTTAACTCCTGTGTTAATTAACACAGGAGTTAACACTGCCATTCCCTATTAATGTAATTAGTATGGGGAGTTAACACTGCCATTCCCCATTAATCCAATGTTAACATGTTAACTTCCATGTTAATTACATTAATGGGAAATAGCAGTAATGAATACAGAGTTAACAATGCCATTCCCCATTAATCTAATTTACACAGAGTAAACATTAATTACATTAATGGGGAGTGGCAGTGTTAACTCCCTGTGTTAATTACATTAATGAGGAATGGCAGTGTTAACTCTCAGTGTTAATTAAATTAATGGGGAATGGTAGTGTTAACTCCCATTTTAATTTCATTAATGGGGAATGGCAGTGTTAACTCCCCGTGTTAATTAAATTAATGGGGAATGGTAGTGTTAACTCCCATTTTAATTTCATTAATGGGGAATGGCAGTGTTAACTCCCCGTGTTAATTAGATTAATGGGGAATGGTGGTGTTAACTCCCCGTGTTAATTAGATTAATGGGGAATGGTGGTGTTAACTCCCAATCTAATTTCATTAATGGGGAATGGCAGTGTTAACTCCCCGTGTTAATTAGATTAATGGGGAATGGTGGTGTTAACTCCCCGTGTTAATTAGATTAATGGGGAATGGTGGTGTTAACTCCCAATCTAATTTCATTAATGGGGAATGACAGTGTTAACTCCCCATGTTAATTAGATTAATGGGGAATGACAGTGTTAACTCCCATTTTAATTTCATTAATGGGGAATAGTAGTGTTAACTCTGTGTTAATTACATTAATGTGGAATAGCAGTGTTAACTCTCTGTGTTAATTGCATTAATGGGGAATGGTAGTGTTAACTTTCTGTGTTTATTACATTAATGGTGAATAGCAGTGTTAACTCCCTGTGTTAATTGCATTAATGGGGAATGGCAGTGTTAACTCTCTGTGTTAATTATATTAATGGGGAATGGCAGTGTTAGCTCCTTCGGTAAACTTTCTCATGTTACCTCCAACATAACTACTGAGATCATTGTTCGTGGGAAAAGGCATTAGAATCAGAATTCGATTATATTTTCTGTTTGTTTCAAATTCTGGTTTTGTATCCAAAATGGAACTGGGGTACGGTGAGTTTGTACCTTTTTCATTGTACTCATGTATTCTTATACTGAGTACACTGTGACTATAGTCTCTAATTCTCATTCAAATTTCAATTCTAGTAATTACTTTGATCATTGTTAGAGGTGAAATGGTTTAGTTCTAAGCAACATGAGACTGCAAGTTGGCTCAACTTCTGAAATGTTCCCTGCAGCCAATCTGGTTACCGGTGAATTTTAACAGTAGAAATGGCCTGGGATGTTAACAAAATGACACACCAATGCTTGATTGAGCATGCCTGGACACAAAGCCTACACGTGCGCAGTAATATTTTGGCTCTGTGTTTCAAAGCATACAGACTTTTCAATCCAAAACATACGATCTAATCAACAAGGTTGGTTGCATGCACTAAGTAGGAAATAAACTCAAGCAAACTGAAGAAAAGTCTTTGTCATTGTTCCTGTGTGTAAGGATAATGGTAGCCAAGTCAATTGTGGACAAAGTATGATAAGTTATGGAGCAATGTACAAGTATGGAAGTGAAAAGCAACTTTAACTCTTTGTACTTCCGATATGAAAGAAATGACAATTTCTTAATTAAAGGGTTTTTTAAAAAAAAAATTATTAACAGGAGTGCTGACAAGTCCAGCATTTACTGCCTATTCCTTATCGCTCAGAGGGCAGTTAAGAGTCAACCATATTGCTGTAGGTCTGGAGTCACATGTTGGCCAGACCAGGTAAGGTTGGCAGATTTCCATCCCTAAAGGACATTAGTGAACCAGATAGGCTTTTACCCCAACAATTGGCAATGGCTTCATGGTTGTCGTTAGACTCTTACTTCCAGATTTCACTGAATTCGAATTACACTATCTGCCATTGCAGGATTTGAACCTGGCTCCCCAGAGCATTACCTGTGCCTCTGGATTAATGGTCTAATGATAATACCACTTGGCCATTGCCCCCCTGAAATTCAATTGTGTAATGTCACTTATGTGAACACATACAAATTAAACATAATTTGCGCCAACGATATTTATATTATTTGTGTTTTTAATATTAGGCGCTGCTGAAATTTCCTGTCTGTGATTGATCTGAAGTTTTTGATTCTAATTTTAGTATCTTGTAATTAGATTATTACTTGCTCTCCTTATAGAGTATCCTTCAAAACTTGAATTAGCTGCGTTAGGAAATGCTTCCTATATTTGACTTTATTTATTACACAGTAATTCATGTTTACCGAGGAATAAGTCAAATGTGTGTGCAGTGGTAATATATGCATCTTGAACATAAGGTCATGAAACAAATGGCAGAAGACACCTGGACTGAAAGCTTAGACACCAATATCCTCAAATCAGTGACAGAAGAAATGGCCAAACTCTGGTCCATCCCATTAAATATTTGAAAAGGTGGTGCTTTGCCACAGACGACTGGGGGACACTGAATGTCGTTTCAAAGTTCAAAGCAGGAGTGAGGTAGAAGCCAGGATTGTGAATGTTTTGATTGGATTAGATTCCCTACAGTGCGGAAAAAGGTCCTTCGGCTCAACAAGTCCACACCGACCCTCCGAAGAGCTACCCACCCAGACCCATTCCCCTACTCATACACCTATCACTATGGGCAATTTAGCATGGCCAATTCACCTGAATTGCACATCTTTGGACTGTGGGAGGAAACCGGAGCACCCGGAGGAAACCCATACAGACACAGATGGTCAGTGAAGAAAATGATTGAATTGAATTGAATTGAATTGAATTTATTGTCACGTGTACCGAGACACAGTGAAAAGCTTTGTCTTGCGAGCAATACAGGCAGATCACAGAGTTAAATAGCATAGATAAGTAAATAATAGGTAAGCAATGGCAAAAACAAAAGCACAGGGACATGTAAAGTGTTTGTGAGTCCATTCAGTATTCTAACAACAGTAGGGTAGAAACAGTTTCGAAACCGGCTGGTGCATGTGTTCAGACTTCTGTACCTTGTCCCCGATGGTAGAGGTTGTAGAAAAACATTGCCAGGGTGGGATGGATCTTTGAGAATGCTGGCGGTCTTTCCTTGGCAGCGGGCCTGGTAGATGGATTCTATAGATGGGAGGTTCGACACGGTATGTCAGATACTCTCAATGTCCCTTAAAAGAGTATACAGATTGGTGGCAGTTTGCTCCCAGTAGGTATTTTAACTGCTGCAATGATCCTGTAACACAGAGTCAGACAGCATAGAAACAGGCCCTTCGGCCCACCATTATCTATGCTGACTAACAAACACCAAACTACACTCACCCATTTACATGCATGTAGCCCATAACCAACCATGTCCAGGCATTTTACATACTCATCCAGATATTGCAAGAGTATCTACCTCCCTCACCTTCTCAGGCAGTGTGTTCCATAGACTGGGCATGAATATTGTGGCATTGAAGAATCCAACAGACATTTATTTCAAACAACCATTATGTCATCATAGAATCCTTACAGTGCGGAAGCAGGCCATTTAGCCCATCAAGCTCACACCAACCCTCCAAAGAGCATCCCATCCAGACCTAGCCAACCACCTTATCCTGGTAACCCCCATTTCCCATGGAAAGCTCACACAACCCCAGACATAATGGAACAATTTAGTGTGGCCAATCCACCCTAACCTGCACGTCTTTGGAGTGTGGAAGGAGCACCCCGAGGGGACCCACACAGACAGTCACCCGAGGCTGGAATCGAACCCAGGTCCCTGGTGCTGTGAGGCAGCAGTGCTAACCACTGAGCCACCATGCCACCTCTTTATAGCCATTGCAGTCCTCAGGCACATATCAGTCCAAAATAACATTCAGCTATTAGGCTACAACAGAGCAGCGTGCTTCCAGTAGAGTGCAATGCTTCATGTGATCAGAGGAGGAACGCACACAGGACCCTTATACCATCAGGACACATGGTAGAATCCAGTGATAATCTCATGAGCATGTCTCTTAAAGGTATACCGATATACAAACCATCGACATAACAGGACATCCCCTCTTCTGACCACTTTATACCATTGGCATGGTGTGCGACAATATGGAAGAATGGATCATCAAACCAAACTTTGCTTGGTTGGTTCTGAATTTCTTGGATGCATTACCTTCTTAACACTTGCCTTGATGCCAGGTGAAGGACAGGGGGTTTTGAGGGGATTGAGGATTTTTCTTTCACTCAGAGGCTGGTGTGAATCTGGAATGTGCTCTCTGGGAGGAGAGTTTAGATTAGATTAGATTCCCTACAGTATGGCCCTTCAGCCCACCAAGCCCACACCGACCCTCCGAAGAGTAACCCACCCAGTCCCATTTCCCTCTGACTAATGAACCTAACACTATGGGCAATTTAGCACAGCCAATTCACCTGAGCTGCACATCTTTGGACTGTGGGAGGAAACCGGAGTACCCGGAGGAAACCCACGCAGACATGGGGAGAATGTGCAAACTCCACACAGTCACCCAAGGCTGGAATCGAACCTGGGACCCTGGTGCTTTGAGGCAGCAGTGCTAACCACTGAGCCACCAAGCTGCCCAATCTCAAAACCTTTAAAAAGAACTTGGATGAGCACTTGAAATATCATAACAGGAGATGGGAATTGGGATTGGTGTAGATTTCAGGTAGTTTTCCTCAGTGCCAACTCAGTAGACCGAAGGACTGTATGATTCTGTGAATTCCACAGATCATTAATGAACCCAAACCCAAAGCTTTCTCGTGGCAATTTTGAGCTGGATGGCAAGCCAGGGAAACAGATCTTCTGTTCAAGGTAGAAGCTGCCTCCTTTCAATTCCGATGGAACGAAGGGTGAGTGGATCGACAAGTAGATATTCTGCCATCTTGACTGATTTACTTTGGCAGGGGAATAATAAGGCAAAACTTGGCTCAATTAAATGATCTGGGAAGAAGCAATTCTTTTTGTAATGTGCTGTAACTATTGCCCAAAAGGAACATTATAACAAGAGTCTGCTTTGAACAATTAACCAATCCTGAGGTCTGAGAACATAATATAAGTTAATCATTCCAAGACATTGCATGTTATATTAATAGACTAGTTTATGGACTACTCCTAGAATCTTATTCAATGTCTCTAGGAGCCATTTGTGTCTAATATCCCAATAGGAGGATGCTATTATATTTTAGTTTAATCATTAATCATCCAAATATTAAATGTTGGTATATTGGCACATGAAATGCTGTGCCTCAAGCAGAAAGTTACATATTTTGCACAGTACATATGACATCCAGATATTTTTCTTTGCATCATTTATAAACATTAAACAGTCAAAGTTTGTAAATAGTGTTAAAGATTGTGTCTGGCATAGAAAGAGGCCATCTGGTCCATTGAGCCAATGTCTTTGGGTGTGACCATTGACCAGAAACCAAACTGCTCCAGCCAGACAAATACTTTGCCAACAAGGGTACAAGAGAGGAGTAACCCACCTCCTGCCTCCCTAAACTCTGTCCACCATCTACAAGGCACAAGTCAGGAGTGTGATGGAACACTCTCCACTTGTCTGGATGGTTCAGCTCCAACAACACTTAAGCAGTCTGCTTGATTGGCACCACATCCACAAACATCCACTCTCTTCACCACTGATGCTCAGTAGCAGCAGTGTGTACTATCAACAAACTGCACTGCAGAAATTCACCAAAAAACCCTTTGATAGCACCTTCCAAACCCACAAACACTTTCATCTAGAAGGATAAGTGCAACAGATACACAGGAACACCCCATCCTCTGCAAGTTACCCTCCAAGCCATTCACCATCCTGACTTGAAAATATGTTTGTGTTCCTTCACTATCACTGGGTCAAAATCCTGGAATTCCATCCTAAGGGCATTGTGGGTCAATCTATAGCACATGGACTGTAGCGGTTCATTCCCACCATCTCAAGGGGCAACTAGAGACCGCCATTAAATGCTGGCCCAGCCAGCCATGCTGATCCCGTGAATGACTAAAAAATAATTCAGGTCAATCTGTCTTGTTGAAAAGGCTGATGATTATTATGATGATGTTGAAAGTAGCCACAATGAGCTGAAAAATGTGTTGCTGGAAAAGCTCAGCAGGTCAGGCAGCATCCAAGGAGCAGTAGAATCGACGTTTCGGGCATAAGCCCTTCAGGAATCCTGAAGAAGGCTTTATGCCTGAAACGTCGATTCTCCTGCTCCTTGGATGCTGCCTGACCTGCTGCGCTTTTCCAGCAACACATTTTTCAGCTCTGATCTCCAGCATCTACAGTCCTCACTTTCTCCTAGTAGCCACAATGACCAGAACACTATGTGAATATTAGCTTTGTCCACCTTTGGCACATCCAGAAGGACATATTTTCAATCATGACAGTCAATGGTGTACTTCCTTGAAGTGTAGTTAATTGCTGTAACGTGAGCAGACAACTTTGCACACAACAAGATCCCACAGCCAGCTAGGTGACAATGATCAGATTATCTCTTGTTGGAGAAATAAAAACTGTACAGGGTATCAGGGATAAAACAATGACCCACTACCCCTGCCCTTTTGCTATTCTTTGACATTGTGCCTTGAGATTTCTCAGGTCTGGAAAGCACGATTGAGGGGTCGAATAGCCTACTCCTGCTCCTAAATCATTATGCCTGGGACAGCAGTTAAACCCTCATGTTACCATCCCATCTGCAAACTAGCACATCTATAAGAGCAGCACTCCCTCAGTGCACAGTACACCAGATGTAGTCTAACCAGGCCTTTCCTGGAGCACTGTATGGATGGAACAAAACCTCTTTGCCTTTATTTTTGAATCCTAGTTAGAAAGGATAACATTCCAATAGCCTTCCTGATTATTGCTGTAACTGACAACTGGATTTCAGCCCTCTATTCTTGGACCCTTGAAACTGTTGTGACTGTGATTGTTCCTAAATTTACATCACAGAAATAATACTCAGACCTCTCCATGTCTTTGGTCCAAAATGGATGATCTCATCCTTACTAAGCTCAATGTTCTGGTGCACATTAATCTCACGTCATTGAGGCTGACACTGAGAATTCGCCCCACCAAAATCAATCCCATCTGTTTCTTTGTTGTCGCTAAAAGCGCGACGCTGTCGAAGCAGGGTAGAAATATGAGTTGACAGAACATGAATTCCACTCCGATGAGTCACTATCACAAACCTGACCAGCATCAGATTCTCCATTTCACATTGTTCAGGGCAGGCTGTGAATGAGACTAGCACGCGATCCACACTCTGCCTCAGTCAACTGTGGATGCCTGGGCATTTAGACCCTCTCACTCACTGCACTGATTACACTGCTATGTCATAGGAGCAACTGAGTTGAACCCAAGATGGCCAATGATGACACAGATACCTTACTGGTGGTGGTATCTTTCAGAACTTGCCTATTTCTACAGAAATATGCTCAGACCATCCCATTACACTCCTTTTATACATCTTAGCAACACATGAATTTGTAATATTGCTGGGTTAGTAATCCAGAATTCCAGGCTCACATTCTGAGGACAAGCATGAAAATTAATGGAGAAACTCAGCATCTGTGGAGACAAAATCAGAGTTAATGTTTGAGTGACCCTTTTTCTGAACTGTTCTGGAGAAGGGTCACTGCACTTGAACATTAACTCTGTTTCTCTCCACAGACACTGCCAGACCTGTTGAGTTTCTCCAGCAATTACTGGTTTTGTTTCAGATTTCCAACATTTACAGCTCTTTGATTTTTTTTTAATGCTCTGGGGATATGGGTTCAAGCCCCACCATGGCAGATGGTGAAATTGAAATACAACACAACAAAAAGCCAGCTTAATGGTGGCTGTATAACCCTGTGTGTTACCATCATTGTGTACTTGCTGTACATTATTACCACAAACTTACCTGATTCACCAATACCCCTTTAGGGAAGTACACATGTCTTCCTTACCTGGTCTGACCTACAAGTCACTATAGATCCACATGAGTGTGGTTGATCTTTAACCACCCTCTGGGCAATTAGTAATGGTGATAAGTGATGGCAATGCCAGCAACACTCACATCCTATGAAGAAATGAAAAAAGCCTCAATTAGGAATGGACTGTTGCCTCACACAGATAGCTGGCCCCAGGGGTGTTACTGAGCCCATCTTTCAGGCTTGGCTCAGCTGCTGGAACCTCTGAGTCTGAAGTCCGTGAGCTTGAGCCCCTGTTCTGAAGATTGGAGCACAACACTGTAGGCTGCGACTCATATTGGCCGCATGTTGGTTTGTGAGACAGGGTGGTGCCTACGCCCTGTGTTCAGTTCCTGAACCAGCTGAGGTCACCTACCGTTTACTGAGGTGTGCTGCTCCTCAGGTTAACCTCGCCCCCTGTCCTCTCTCTGTGCTCCTCTGGGACAATGGTGACTTCAGTTTGCATTACTGAAGGAATACTGTGCTGTTGGAGGAGATCTTGTCTGTCCCCCTGTAAGGTGCTACTGCAGAACAGTGGATGATAATCCCTCAAGCAACACCTAAAACAGTTGGTCACGATCACTTTGCTGTTTGTGGGAGCTCGCTCTCCAAGTTTCCCTCTGGTAACACAATGGATACAGTGTCAATGCGATTAGTGATGAGGGAGAGCTCATTTTCACTGTGATCTTGAATGCACCATTGGAAAGGGTGTAGAGTAAATTTTGAAAGGCCATTTGATAAATAGTTGAGAAGGAAAAATGCACAAGGCACTGGGGATAAAGCAGAGCAGTGACTTTACCTTACAAAGAACCAGCATAGGCACATGGGCCAAATGGCCACTTCCTTTACTATGTCAATCTAGGATTGTGTGAGATGATGAGTAAGTTGATGTTCCTCTGCCCAGGTTCGAGTCACGATCTCAGACAGCCTCGTTCAGCTACGGCTGATTTCCTTGATGCAGACAATGTTGAGGGAGGATCTGACTGAGGTGTACAAAGGTCTGAGGGGCATAGACATGGTCAGTGGGGTAGGGGGCAGTAAGGTAGGGGGCAGTAAGGTAAGGGGTAGAAGGTTTAGCCAGATTTGAGAAAAATGTTTTTCACCCAGAAGATGTTGGCTATCTGGAACTTGATGCCGAACAGGATGGATAAGGCAGGAACGCTCACAACATTTGAGAAGTATTGAAGTGAACACTTGAAATATCAGAGTATACATTGCTATGGGCTAAGTGCTGGAAAATGTGATTAGAATTGATGGACGTTTGATAAACAGTACTGAAATGATGGGCTGAAGGGCCTTTTCTATGCCTCTATGCCTGCAGACTAACCAAGTATCGATGGAGTAATATTCTTCTTAATTCATGAACCAAGGAAATCTGAACCATGATCCATGTGGGCCAACCCAGGCCCTCATATTCAGAAAACTGTTGGGGAAGACCATGACCACAACTGGTATAGTGAGGGATATTCAGAACTGAGAATCTGCCAAAATTCTGTCTTTCCATTATCTGCCATTTTTCACATTTGTTTTTGTAAAAATCTTACTAACTTTATCGATGGGAATATAGCCAAAGGTTTAAAACAGCATCAAAGTCAGAACATGAGCCCAAAGAAACATATTAAAGTTAAACTTCATGCTATTTATGTCTTAAAGTGACTGATGCTTCTTTACTGGAAGAATTCTGAAGATGTAATCAAATCAACATGGACAGTGTTCTGAAGTTAAATCAGCGTGGAAATGGCAGGTAGCGATAATGTCCCAAACTAGTAACTCAGTGGCCTGGCTGTTACTGTTGGGGCAGGGGGGTGGCTGAGTGGCGGGGGAGAGGGGGTGAGGTCAGGGATGGTAGGTAAGGGGTTCAAATCATACCACAGCAACTTGTGGAATTTCAGCTCAGTTACAATATGCCGGGCATAGTGCTGGTATGGTGAAGTCACGAAGCTTGTATTTCCAAACCCCAGGCTAATGTTGTGGGGGAAGGGGTTCAACTCCCAGTTGAAATTATGCCATTCAGCCCCTGAAGCCTGCTATCCCTTTCAATAAGATCTGATATAATTGCAGGCACAACTACATTTTCTTGTGTGGCCCCTTCCTAACACCCAACTCCCTCGTCTAAAGAAAAATCTCTCTCATTCAGCCACTACCTCCCCTACCTTCTGGAGAAAAGAATTTCAGTCTCTAGCCACTTTCTGATAGAGGAAAAAGACATCCCCCTCTCTTAAATGGGAGACCTCTCACTCCTAATGTATCCTCTAGTTTTAGATTCCCTCTATAAATACTGGCTGTGTCAGTCACACCCATATTCTATTGTGGGGGGATGGTGGGAGTGCCGGGGGGGGGGGGGGGGGGGGGGGAGGAGGTGGTGAAATCTGGACATTCTGGTCTTCCATCCAGCATCGAACCTCTCCAGTCCTCTCAAGATCCCATACGTTTGCGGCTGAAGGGTGACCTTATAGAGGCTTATAAAATCATAAGGGCCATGGATAAGGTGAATAACCAAGGTCTTTTCCCTGGAGTGGGGGAGTCCAGAACTAGAAGGCATATTTTTGAGATGAGAGGAAAGAGATTTAAAAGGGACCCGTGGAGCGACATTTTCACAGAGTGTGGATCGTATGTGGAATAAACTGCCAGAGGAAGTGGTTGTTGGAGGAACAGTTACAACATTTAAAAGACATTTGGACAGGTACATGAAGAGAAAAGGTTCAGAGGGATATGGGCCAAATGCTGGCATGTAAGATTAGTTTAGTTTGGGAGACTTGGTTGGCATGGACAAGTTGGACTGAAGGATCTGTTTCCGTGCTGTATGACTCTATTACTCAGAGATCACCTCTCCTTATTCTAAGCAGGCCAGGCCCAGTTTGTTCAACCATTCTTCATATGATAAGCCTTTTATACCAAGGAAAAAGTTCAGTGAACATCTGCTGAACTGCTCCTAAACCAAAACATGCGATCTCACACCAAACTACAGCTGCCAAACTTTCTGTAATTATTTAAATCCAGTCAAATGGATACGTTTTGCGTCTTTGTTGACCACAGTAATGGGGCCCTAAAACTTGGAGACAGTCCAAGAAAACAAACTGATGACTTTGCCACTTATATGATGGCACTTCATTTAAAGAAATTATATCTTTAAGATAGCCACATTTTAGATTTTTGACTTTGACTCTTGCACTGGCTAGACAACACATGTCTCATCTTAGCACTGCACTATCAACATTTTAAGAAGATTCATGCAATGAAACATCCACAGCCCTTGACAGGATCAATTTCAATTTAACATTTGGCAAGTTCCAGCTGATCATATCATGGCCTCGTTGTAGTCAATCCTACCTTTTTATTAGGTTTTAAAGAGAAACATGTCCTTTCTGTTTGGGATAGATAGAAGAGGGCAGCAGGGAGGAGGTGGATGTTAACTGGATGGATCTTTGGGTTTGTGATAAAGCTGGTGATAGAAGCTATTTGTCTGTCGCTGTAGCTACTGTTTGCATAGTGCAGCCCCTAAATTTGATGCAATCACTGCATTTGGTCTAAAGGCTCTGTGGTAATGTTGCTAAGCTGGTAACTTGGAGGTGCAGGCTAACGGTCCCAAGGCATTGGTTCAAATGTCAATTCTACACCAACTGGTAGAATATAAACTCTGGAATTGGAAGCTAGTAATGATTACAATGCAATAAATCATTTCAATAGACTGAGTTCACTTTGGGGAAAGTTCTTCTTACCTAGTCTGGCCTACATATTGACTCCACACCCACTGTGGTTAACTCTTAACTCCCCTCTGAAATGACTTAGTGGGATCGTCAGCCCAAGGGGCAATTAGGGTTGGGCAACAAGTGCCATGTCAGAGATACCCACATCCTGTGAATGAATAAAAACAAGTTCAGGTCAATCTGTAAATTTAAAAAAGCTGATGATTATTAAAATGATAGGTTACACATTCCAGGAAAGGATGAATTAAAAAATAAATAACAATCCAGCTAAATACTAATAAACAGACCTTAGAGTTCTGGCAAATGGGATGAGACTAATTTAGGATATCTGGTCACAATGCATGAGTTGGAATGAAGGGTCTGCTTCAGTGTTGTAGTACTCGATGACTCTAATTGGAAAAAATGAAACCCTCCACGTCTGCAGATTTAGGACCTCCACCAACATCACCCCATCCCCCCACCACATTGCCTTCCAAGCATTTTCAGAATAATTTTGCTGGGATATTTTTCCCAGCAGTGTTCATTTTGCCCGCCTGCAATGCTTTTTCGGGCTGACAATGTAATGCTGTGGTTGCGCCGGCGTTTTATTAAGTGCCTCATTGTGAGTGTTTTGATGAGCACAGATGTGGTGTGGCTGGAATGTGGATCTCAAGCCATACAGTCAAGACAGCTGGTGCAGTGCACTATCACATTTCCAATGGTATTTAAAACTAGTTATCCCTCTGTTAGCCCCTTCGACAATCCAACTGCATTCAGGTGTTTTAACTTCACATTGACAAGCATGCACGTGTGTCTAAAAAAATATTTAAAACTCTGCTCCACAAACAGATTAATGTGGATAATCCCATTTGAGACAGCCTTGAGTGTTTACAGGAAGCAGATTATTTTTCAGCCCTGAGCACTGACCTGGGATCCACATTCAGTTGAATATTTCATATTGTCGACAACCTCTGTTTTGTTGTAGTCGTCCAGTTAAAAAGATTGTGCAAGTCCATAGCTTTTTGTCTCTGCTGTTTATTCTTCTGGACCCTGTAGCTTTAAAGGATGTTATAGATTATACTCTGAGAGTGGAGCCTTAAGTTCACAACGTATTGCAGTCAAGGTCACTTTGGACTGAGGTCAAAGGTCAATAGCACGATGACCATTCTGTCTTGGCCAAGCATAGGGTCACATCTAGCACTGGCTGTTTTGGTGAACTGTTTGAAGTTTGTTCTTTGTTTGTTTGTTGGAGATTACCTCTCGATTCATGGATGATGCCCTCTCAGGATGGCAGGTACATGTCATGTTCTTTGTGTGAGTGAACAGGTCAATTCTTGACCCACAGATTGATGGACACAGAGGGTAAGATGTTCCACATGGCAATGGGACCCAGAGAACAGGATTTGCTTCCCTTTCCTTCCTTGTCTGTCACCCTTGAAGCATCCCGTTAGTCAGAGCCTGCCAACCTGTGAATGACTCTTTTATTCCCACTCTCTGCTTTCTTCCTGCTAACCAACCCTCAATTCATACAGTTTAATATATAATGGTTCCTCCCTTTCTCACAGATAACTACGGACATCCAACCCCGAATGGATAGTAATCGTAATGACTGCTGCTTGATTGTAAATAAATATCTCTACATTTCATCTGCATCATTGCATGTCACACGCTAATCCTCAGGCCTATAATTATAATAAAATTACTTTGCTGTATAACTGATGTTTTGGTCTGCTGGGAGGAATGCCAACAATGGAGAGATTGCATCAAATGTCTATTCTAATTGTTACTTGAAATATCCCATTCTTCTGGTTCAGCTGCGTTGGAAGATGATACCTACCTCCAGCAATTGGCAGCTCAACTCCAAACCATTTGCTCAGGCCTGATTTCCCCATGGAAGGAAATGGTGGGATCAGAGAAAAAGCTAAGATTCCCTGCTTGGCATTGAGTGCAAGTCAGAGGTCAGGAATTCTGCAGCAAGTTATCTCCTGACTCCCCAAAGCTTGTCCACCATCTACAAGGTACAAGTCAGGAGTGTGATGGAATATTCCCACTTGCCTGGATGGGTGCAGCTCCAACAACACACAAGAAGCTCAATACTGTCCCGGACAAAGCAGCCCACTTGATTGGCACCACATCCATCAAAATTCACCCCTTCCACCATTGGTGTACAGTGACAGCTGTGTGTACCATCTACAAGATGCATTGTAGCAACTTGCTGTGGTTTCTTACAAACCTGTACCATCTAAAAAGACAATAGCAGCAGATGCATGGGAATGCCACCCCCTGCAAGTTCCCCTCTGAGACACTCACTGTCCAGATTTGGAAATATATTGCCGTTCCTTCACCATCACAGCATCAGCATCCAGGAACAACTTCCCTAACAGGTCTGTGCCGTGCTGCATGGACAGCAGTGGCTCGAGAAAGCAGCTCACCACCAACTCCTCAAGGTTAAATGGGGAGGGGCAATAAATGTGTTCATGGCACCTATGTGATAGCCCACAAAAGCAGAAGAACAACTTCTATTGATGTCGTATCTTCTCCCTGATAAATGTCCCAAGTCATGACCAAGCAGAAGCCTTACCCTGAGCCACTTAGTTGGAGAGATGACCGTTTGTTGGGAGTGGGAATCACAAGATTCTTTGGAGATTTGGAGAGCCCTAGGCAATTTGATTGGAGTATGTAATACACTGAGGGATCTCGACAACGTGGGTATGGAAGAATCTAGAAGCAGGAGCAAGCAAAAACAGAAAGTGCTGAAGAAACTCAGCAGATCTGGCAGCACCTGTGGAGACAGAAGCAGCGTTAATGTTTCAAATCCAGTGATCCTTCTTCAGAACTGGAATCTGTAATTAGTGTTGACTGTTTCAAATTAAAAGATTGCCCATTTAAGACAGAGATGAGGAGTTTAGGAAGTTCAGAACACTAACCCAGTCATTTAACTACTTTGCACATTACATTGTTCTTAATGACTGGTATTCATCACACCTTAAAGTGTCTAAGGGGTTCATGCCGTGCAAAGAACGTTCCACAACTCTGCATTTGGATGGACCTATGTTTGGCCAAGGATATTTGATAACTCAAGGGTTATTACACAGTTTGTTAAGGTACTGAGCTGGGGAGATTCTAGATTCAGTCTGTGTGGGATAAACTAGGATGTCTCAAAAGTGATGAAGTGAAAATGATTTGGATCTGAGATACATTACTGACTCATTCCACTTTAGAAATAGAACCAGTCTGACTCAAGATTGGGATAAAGACAGACTTTAACTTCATGCCTTTAATGCATTGTCTGAGCTGAGATGGCACCTATTGCTAGAAAACCTGAGTTTATCTTGAGAATGTGACTTAAAAGAAGTTCTGGGATTTCCATATTAAAGAACTGAAACCTGCAACCAATTTTAAAAGATGAAAGACTTAATCTAAGTTTATCACTTCAGATGCTTGACACGGTAATCTTTTGCTACAAATTCTGTGTCTTATGATCCTGCTTCAGGTCAGGGTGAATTGGCCATGCTAAACTGCCCATAGTGTTCTGTACATTAGTCAGGGGTAAATGTAAGGGAATGGGTCTGGGTGGGTTACTCTTCGGAGGGTCGGTTTGGACTTGTTGGGCCGAAGGGCCTGTTTCCATACTGTAAGGAATCTAATCTAATCTAATCTAGCCACCTGATGAAGAAGTAGCGCTCCAAAAGCTAGTGCTTCTAAATAAACCTGTTAGACTATAACCTGGTGTTGAGTGATTTATAACTTTGTCCACCCCAGTCTAACACCCGCACCTCCACTTCATGACTCATTACTGCTATTATTCCCTTTGTTACTGGAGGTGGCCTTCTCTTGTCAACAGAGAGTCACCTGTTTTTTTTTTAGATTACTTACAGTGTGGAAACAGGCCCTTCGGCCCAACAAGTCCACACCGACCCGCCGAAGCGCAACCCACCCATACCTCTACATTTACCCCTTACCTAACACTACGGGCAATTTAGCATGGTCAATTCACCTGACCTGCACATCTTTGGACTGTGGGAGGAAACCGGAGCACCCGGAGGAAACCCACGCAGACATGGGGAGAACGTGCAAACTCCACACAGTCAGTCGCCTGAGGCGGGAAATGAACCCGGGTCTCTGGCGCTGTGAGGCAGCAGTGCTAACCACTGTGCCACCGTGCTGCCCACTGCATTCTGACATGGTTATGGAGCCTGATGGATGACCTGTTTGCTTTTTCATAGATGAGGATAAACGGGTGAATGGGATGTGAGTGAGGGAGTTGGTAAAGTACACAAGAAACATCAGTGTGTGAGTTGGTTGTGGTGGAGGTTGCCTGCATTTTGCTAACCCTGCATTTTCGGCCTTGCCCATTGGTTACCAGTGTCTTGTCAGGACAAGATGGATGAAGACGTGGTTAACTTCAATGGATCATCTGCATAGCCCTCTAAGCGAGTGCTGACTTGTCATTCTCTCGATTTAATTGTTATTTATAAATCAGCAACTCCATATTACATCATTATAAAATCTGAGTGTCCAGGACTTGACACCATTTTAAGAGGTAACACCTGTTTGGGTACTTCAATGCATCAAGGGGAAGTCAAAGTAACTTTCAAGACTTCCTGGGGATTCTAATTCTTTCATGTCATGTGAGTGTTGAAGGCAAGACCAACATTTGATGCTGGAAAAGCACAGGAGGTCAGGCAACATCTGAGGAACTGGAGAATCGAACTTTCGAGCATTGATGTTTCGTCAATGAAGGGCTTATGCCCAAAACATGATTCTCCTGCTCCTCGGATGCTGCCTGACCTACTGTGCTTTTCCAGCACCACACTCTCAACTCTGATCTCCAGCATCTGTCCTGACTTTCTCCCAGCATTTGATGCCCATTAGTAACTACCCTCAGGAAGTGCTCCGAATATGAAAAGAACTGCTCCCGTCTTTCTGGTGTGAGGAAGGGCCACTCGACCCGAAACGTTAACTCTGATTTCTCCGCACCGATGCTGCCAGACCTGCTGAGCTTTTCCAGCAACTTCCTGTTTTTGTTCCCGACTTTCTGTGGTGGGATGACATGACTCAAATGGACCGCTAGGCCGCATTGCTGTGGGTCTGGAAACACACGTTGGTCAGACTGGGAAAGGACGGCAGATTTCCTTCTCCAAAGAAGGAAAGGCAACTAAATAACAGCATACAGCAATTTTACATACACCACTCTTGAAATAGCTTTACATTGCATACTTTCTAATTAATCAAATTTTCAAAGTCGCCAAGGTAGAATTGGATCCCATTGCTGGAGAGCAAACACAGGTCTCCAGGTTAAGTGACTGGACCACTGCATCACTGGACCACTGCATCACTGGACCACTGCATCACTGGACCACTGCATCACTGGACCACTGTATCACTGGACCACTGTATCACTGGATCACTTCACCACTATTACCCCACTGTGTCCCAGCATTCCTCAAAGGAGAGAGTGGTGGCACCAGGCTAAGACATAAATTGTCTTTTAGCTGAACTTATCTTGGACTGGGATCACTGAGCACAATTTTGCCCGTGTGCTACTAGACAGTAATATTTACGCCTCCACTTTTAAACCAGATATTCAAAGATTTCCTGGACTTTGAAGCTTTTAACAACAGGTTAACAAAAATAATGAAATCCCCATGGTAGTCACAGACAAGTGCTTAAAGGTAAAGTATCATATTCAATGCCCTGTAGGTTATAATCCTGACCTCTTCCTCAGAAAAATATCTTGCAGTGTATCATCTGACAATCTCCCATTATTGTACCTTAAAGGTTCTCTGTAATTTTCCTGAAACTTAAGCAGGGGTACAACAAAGCACTTTTATTGGTCTGTTGATAATTTTTACAGCTTTTTTTTCTTACAGTATAACTGTCGTCTTATGTTACTGAATTTATTTAAAATACCTTGAGCTATAGGACAAAGCTTATATAAGTGGAAAAGAATGCTGTGTGCATACTTCATCCTGACACTGTCACAATACATTCTTTGTGAGCATACAACAGGTATGCTGTTTCTTTAAAGTCACAAGTGATTAGATTCCTCTGGTAGATCTTTTATCTTCTTTTATCTAGTTAACCCTCAGTCCTATACTATTTACCATGGAAATGGAGCTTTAGCTTGCTACATCTGATAAGCTCATGTCTAACTCAGCATAGCTGGAAGATGCAGTGCCATTCTGCTTTTGCTAGTTAAAGCAAAATGCTGTGGATGCTGGCAAAAAAGTGCTGGGGAAACTCAGCAGGTGTGGCAGAATTGGTAGAGACAGAAACGGAGTTAACGCTTTGAGTTCAGTGTGACTCTTCTCTCTCTGCAGTTGCGGCTGCACCTGCTGAGTTTCTCCAGCATTCTCTATTTTTATATTAAATTGGAGGCGTTGGGGGGAGTGAATGGCCAATGATGGCAGGGGATATGGATGAGTGGATAGGCAGTTAATATGGTGGGTATCACATTATTGATGCCATCTTTGGGGTAGGATTGGGGTGGGAATGGGGTCACGGTAAGGGTGAGTTTGGGGTTGTGGAGGTGGATGGAGTGGAGGAAATAATGTTATTGAAATAGAGACTTAGGCTACTGCTCTGGTTCGACTCCCAACATAACAGCGGATGGAGTGTAATCTCAATTAGTGCAAGGTGAGTTCGTTTATTTTCCAAAAATCGCGTGGTTTACTAATTTCGTTGAGGAAAGGGTGCTTGCAGTCCTCACCTGATCTGCCCTAAATGGGACTCCAGAAAATCAGCAAAGTTGTTGCCTCTGAAATGATCAAACAATTCATTCAGTTCAAGGACAATTAGGGATAGCTGAGCATGGTCTAGCAAACTCATCAGATCAAGAACGGTTAGGGAAGGCCATATTCCATGAAAAGAATGGTGGTGTTTAGGTTATTTCATAAATAGTTTGGATGGCCAGTCATCAGTAAAATTCAAATGGCTCATAAGGAAGAAACTTGATTGGACTGGTTTATGTCTTGAAAGGGTTCAGAAAAGATGTACGAGAATGTTGCCAGGGTTGGAGGATTTGAGCCATAGGGAGAGGCTGAACAGGGTGGGGCTGTTTTCCCTGGAGCGTCGGAGGCTGAGGGGTGACCTTATAGAGGTTTACAAAATTATGAGGGGCATGGATCGGATAAATAGGCAAAGTCTTTTCCCTGGGATTGGGGAGTCCAGAAATAGATGGCATAGGTTTAGGGTGAGAGGGGAAAGATATAAAAGAGACCTAAGGGGCAAGTTTTTTATGCAGACGGTGGCACGTGTATGGAATGAGCTGCCAGAGGAAGTGGTGGAGGCTGGTACAATTGCAACATTTAAAAGGCATTTGGATGGGTATATGAATAGGAAGAGTTTGGAGGGATATGGGTTGGGAGCTGGCAGGTGGGACTATATTGGGTTGGGAGATCTGGTTGGCATGGACGGGTTGGACCGAAGGGTCTGTTTCCATGCCGTACATCTCTATGACTCTATGACTCTATGAATGGATTTCACTTAGTCCCCCTATTCACCTAGCGTCTCTTTTGTTGCATACATTTCCTGATACCAGTTCAAGTATGAGGAGTCATATTTATCAGTCTTAAAATCTAACTGCTTGGGTCCAATGGATAGAGTTATGGAATCCCTACAGTGTGGAAACAGGCCCTTCGGCCCAATAAGTCCACACTGACCCTCCAAAGAGTAACCCTGTATTTACCTCTGTTATCCTGTAAACAAAAAACAGAAATTGCCAGGAAGGTTCAGCAGGCCTACAATACCTATGGAGAGAATCAGAGCTAACCTTCAGGTTGTGCGACCTTTCATCAAAATAATTGAATATTGATTTAATCCTGATTTCTTTGCCTGCCATCCTTGTCCCAACAATATGATGCGCCAATACATACTCTTCCACCTTCTTCTCTCTGAATCATAGACCGTTATCACACTAGACTAGACTAGTCATTTGCAAGGCCTTGGTAAGATGACATCTTGAATTCCATGTGTAGATTTGGTCTTTATATTCAAGGAAGAAGATACTTCCATTGGAGGCAGTACCACTATTCGATTGGTCCCTGGGAGGAGACAGGGTTATCTTCTGATGAGAAGCTGAGTAAATTGGGTGGATGCTCTCTGTAGCTTGGAGGCATGAGAGATGATTTAGCTGCAGCATGCAGGATTCTGAAGAAACTTGGTGGAATCCACACTGAGAGGCTTTTGCACCTAATCAGGGATATCAGAAAACAAGGGTGCAGTCTCAGGTTACAGCTGAGATATGGAGAAATTGCTTCACTCAGAAGGTTGTGAATCTTTAGAATTCACTGCCCCAGATGATTGAAGATCCTCCACTTTTAAATACATTTAAGCTAAGAGAGACAGATATTTGTTCCCTTGTGGTGTCAAGGGTTACGGGGAGTGTGTGAGGAAAACACGGATGAAACTCAAGTTCACCCATGATTGTATCAGCCAGTAGAATAGACTCAATAGGTCGAATGGTCTATTTCTGTGCCTATTTGTTATTTTATTTTGTTCTTGTTTACCTGGCCATGAATTCACCATCAATCTTTGCCTTCTCTGCTCTGTAAGTACGGCAATTTGTGAAAAGTCACATTGTGTCAATCTTTTCATTTTTGCACTCATCTGGACAACTTACAAGAATGTCAATTCAAGAGGAAAAACATCATTTACACTTCATGACAGGACAGTGCTGATTAGTAGAGGCATTGCCATGGCAAATGCAACAATTAATGATGATTGACAATTAATTGCCAGTCTTTGTTTAAATTTTAAACCAAGCAGCTTGACTCTGATTGGTCAGGGTGCTGCCCTGGGAAATGAACAAGTAAATAGCTGTCACCAGTCTTGAAAAGTTGAAACAGATGGCAGAATTTCTGCTTGGATGATTTCCGCAAAAAAGCTAGCATCTAAAATCAGAGATCCAGATTTATGATCATTCCAACTTTTCAATAGGAAAATCTCCCATCACCTTCCTTAAAGCACTCTGAGAGCTTTATACCCAGCACAGAGTCTTCCAAAATATGTGACAGTCTTATTTCTGTTCGATATTGCAAAGTAAGCCCACATTAGGTAAGAGAATAACTAGGGTTGGGTGGATCTCTGTGAGTTACAGCTTTCAGTTTCATTGACAAGAGAAATCAATTGAAGCAAGATTGAATGACTGGTGAGTGGAGACAGGATCTTGAAAGGCTGAGGGTGTTCCAGTTACAGCAGGAAATAACCAGCCATTCTGTGACAGGGGATACTGCACATTGGGCAGATGAACACAGGAATAGAAAACATGCCTGAAACAGGCTCAGGCTGAAATCACCCCAACCCTGATTAATTAGCCAGGAAAATATTCATAACCAAATTCTCCATGTCATTGTGTTCAGCCCTGTGCCTTAAATTGTCCACAAAAATACAGCAGTAACAATCAGAATTAATTATTTCCACCGGTTGACCTTGTGTCCAATCAAGTGGTTATCATATGATAAAGCTGTTCGGGCTGAGACAGTTCCTAACATTAACATGTATATTTGTGGCTGCAATTCCAATCTTAGGAATAATGCAGCTACTGCGCCATGAGCTATCATATATATATTTACCTACACTATTGGCAGTAGTCCAGTACTCACTGCTTTTGGAAATATATTTTAATTCTTAACTACTATTCATAGTAATTAGGTTGTAATTTATTTGGAACAATTAAACAGCAATGATTCAGAGATAATGATCGCTTAGTTATCTACATTTTAAGTTCAGGATGTTCCAAAATTCCGTACAGTATTTAAAGTGTGGTCACAGCTGTATGCCAGCAGGCAAATTGCACACAGGAAGCTTCCACAAACAGGAATAGGATGGTGACCAGATACTCTGTTCTTATGATGTTGATTGAGAGATAAATATTAGCCAGGACACTGGAGATGACACCACGGCTTGTCTTCATGTCACAGGATCTTTTACATCCACGAGAGAGAACAGCTTAATATCTATTCCAAAAGGCAGTAGCTTTAACATGTACCCTCACTCTCTGCTCTTTGATGGGCCGTTATCTGTCATTTCTGTGCTGAGTCACAGGCTGAGACCTGAACCCACAACCTCCTGTGACTGAGCATTATGAAATGAGCTACAAATCACTCACATAAACTGATAGATGCATAGATGGATAGACATATGAATAGATGTAAAGACAGAAGGATAGATATAAAGACAGTCAGGTTGATAGAACGATAGATGGATAGTATTCCAAGATATTATTTAAGTGATAAACAAGCAGTAAATTTGTCATCGATTAAAGTCTGTAATGAGTTTTTATGTATCCATTCTATATTTATATAGAAGTGTACTTGCAAAGTATGTCCTCATATTAATATTGATTTTTTTTTACTAGACATGTTCATATTATTTATCTCTTTGACTTTCAGGAACGTATGCAGAATGATCAATGTTATAAATAAAATCCAATAGTTGTAGAGTTTTCTCCAGCAGAGATTAGTGGAAAGGTGGGAGAAATGAGTAAAAACACACATGTTCAAGTGAGACAGACAGACTAACAGTTTTCCATTATTGACCTACTTAAGCTCTTTGTGATTTTGGACACCATCATCCAATTTTCTCTGAGCCTTCTACCTTTAAGGAGAACAATCCCAGCTTGTTCAGTCTGTGCACAGAGGCATAGCCCCTCATCCCTGGAAGCTTTATGGAAGTTCCAGAGGACCCTCTCCAAACACCCTCCATTTCCTTGATGATGCATCAAGCCCAGAAGTAGACTCTAGTGGGCTGGGTTGGTATTTGATACAGGTTGAACATGAATTTATGGTTATGAACTAGAGACAGGATTCAATTTTTCAAAGCAAAATTGGAATTTTTGATTATTAACAGTCATATGGTTGCAAAAAAACTTGAGTATAGACCCAATTTGTTGAAAATTCTCATCTTGAATTCATCAGGACCTTTTGCAAGAAACTCAGTGGAAAAGACAACTTTAATTCTGTGTGACAGGACTGTAATGATTGGTTGGAAAGTGATTAGTAGAGGTGTTGTCATTTGAGAATGCACCAGTTCTCAGGGAAATGCCATGATAAATCAGACTCACCTGCTTGGTTTAAAGCTTAAATAAAACCTGGCAGTCAACTGTCAATTATCATTAACTGGTAGAGAAGACACTTTGATTAATCAGGAGTGGATTGCAACAATTTTGGGGGTTTTAAAATAGAGAGGTTTGTGGACACCACTGAACCAATTATAATTAGATTTAAGGGCACACAGTACACCTCCATAGTGACTGGCAAAGGATGTTTGCAATGATCAGTGGCCATTTCACAACTCATTGCACATGACACGGAGCCAGCCAAGTTGCGCAAAATTAGTAAGGCTCACAGAAATCCATCAATGTCTCTTAAAATTCAATTCACTGTAATCCGCCACTCCAAAATATAATTATGCTCATTTATGAGATATTTAAGACCTCCAGAATCAATCGAGTCTACCCAATCGGGGACACACTTAGTCCTATCCATGGCTCGTAATAAGATAACAACTGTTCTTTACCAGGGATTGATATTATCGCATTGCATTTCAAATCATCAATCCCTCTCATGTGATTGATCCTGTCAACAAAAGGATTAGAAAATAGAGGACAACTGATATGAGATGAATTATTTTCGATTTAAGGTCATTATGTGGAATTTTAGATACCACTACTCAAGAATGTAATTGGATCTAATATTGATTGATTTTTGAATTACTTTGAACAATTGCTGCTTAAGTGTATAATTTTATGGTCCTGCAGAAAGTATTTTGTATGCCCGCACGCCCAAGAAGAATGAGCTAGAGAGGAATCATTAAAGTTTTGTAAAGTTACGGAGCAAAAACTCATTGTATCCCACCACAGTGGGGAGGTGATGGCTGAAAACCATAAAGTTGAATTATGATCATGAATAACTTGAAGCAACACAGGTCATATTAAACTGACAAAGTTTATATACACATATATAATAGAGAACATAATTTAAACAAGCTTTGAATTTTGATGCAACTGCCTCAAATGGAAACTTTTCACAAGGGGAATATATTTTTTAAAGGGTTCTGAAGTTTTTTTCTTCAAACTTGAACGGGGACATCGTTAGCAAGGCCTTAATTATTTTTGGCCATCTTTAATCATTCTTGACCTGAATGACTGACAAAGTCAGAGGGCAGTGAAGAATCAACCACATCGCTGTGGGTCTAGAGTTACAAGTAGGTCAGGCCAGAGTAAGGACAGCAGATTTCCTTCCCAATTATTAACAGTTGCAATGGTCATTGTTGAAACTCACACAACAACTGAATTTAAATTCCACTAAATTTTGTGGGTGTTGTTCTTAGGGCTAAAAGGGATCAAGGGATGTGGGGAGAAAGCAGGAACAGGGGACTGAGCTGGATGATGGGATTGAATGGTGGAGCAGGTTTGTCGGGCCGAATGGCCTACTCCGCCTGTTTTCTATGTTTCTATGGATTGGATTGAGTGAAAGCTATCTTCTGTAATGGGACAAGGAATTCCTTTGTTGCCTGGATCATCCATTTCCCAATTACTCTCCATCCATTATTGTCCTGAAATCTTGTCCCTTGAGTTGCCTGACAAGTCTGAACAAAAGCAGTGTATGCTTGGGCCAACATGGTGGCTCAGTGGTTAGCACTGCTGTCTTGCAGTGCCAAAGACCTGGGTTTGATTCCACCCTCAAATGGCTGCCTCTGTGGAGTTTGCACATTCTCCCTCTGTCTGTGTGAGTTTCCTCCAGATGCTCTGGTTTCCAAAGATGTGGAGGTTAGGGTGGATAGGTCATGCTAAATTGTGCAGCATAGGTGGGTTAGCCATGGGGTGAGGCTGGGTGGGATGCCTTTTTGAGGGTTGGTACTGAACAGCTTATTTTTGTAGGGTACGCATTCTATGATTCTTGAGATAATTCTCAGTGCATCCACTCAACAAATTCTCTTGTGGTTTCATGGGCACAATCTGTGGATCCAAAAGGGGAAATGAATAATTTCAGATACTTTGCTTATTGTGTCAGAAACCCATCAGTCTAAAGCAAAGCCTGATCCAAGGTGAAAGTCACGTTGTTTTGTGAGGATTATGTGCAATTATTAAGGTTGGGATTCAAACCTCGTCTGTGTTGTAGCTTAATAACAAATAAGAATTAAGAATTAACTTGTTGGTTGCAGGATTGATGTCGACAAGAGGATCCTGAGTTTTAAAGAAAAGCGGAAACATTGCAACATAAACAGCGAAGTATTTCAGAGGCTGGGAATCCAAAATGGAAACAGATGAGGCTGGAAATTGTCCACAAGCCGGACGTAGTGAGAAAAAGAGCTGGCGTCTTTCTGTTCTAATGGGAGCTCATCAAACCTTTAGCCTTCATCAGTTTCCTAATGAAGGGCTTTTGCCCAAAATGTCAATTTTCCTGCTTCTCAGATGCTGCCTGACCTGCACCAGCACCACTCTAATCTAGACTCTGATTTCCAGCATCTGCAGTCCTCACTTTTGCCTAACCTTTAGCCCTGTTTCCTTCTCCAGCTATGCTGCTTCACTGTGGAATACTTCCAACATTTTCTGCCATAATGTCATCCCTGTTGGTGGAAGACTCAGTTTCAATATGACAAATATGCAATCAAATTGAAAAATTCACTTAAATAATGATTCTGCTCTGAATACGACCTGCATTCATATCAAAACTGATGGTGGGCTGTTGGCAGTTTCTGTTTGACTTGTAATGTTTTTATAACTTGCTTTCACACTGAATAGTGGTAGGTCTTTATTATCATGGCTATTTATAGTCCATTTGAATATGCTGTATGTGCCAGGCTTCGTGATTGTAATGACTGTGAAATTGTCAGAGTTCACGGTCATTACTCTGTGAAATTATCAGTAACTTTGGCTTCCACACATTTGCTGTTAAAGAGGGAAACTCAGAAATTACTGTCAGTGATTCCCTCTCGGCCTTAGGTTATGTTGTTGAAGCTAAGATTTTAGAAATTGCTTGGTTAAGCAGCAACTTTCACTTTTTATGTTATTCATCTGTCTGAAAATATTTGCTTTAGAAAGCTGTAACTTGTTTGATGTGTAACTCACTCTTCATTAACTCACTCTTCATTTTTGTACTAATACATTATTAGTCAGACTGGTGGAACACTCAAGTTGAGTTTTTCTGTAAAAGGGACTAATCCTGTCAAACTTTTTCATCTTGCACTCTTCAGGACAATTTGCAAGAATGCCAATTCAAGGGGAAAGTCACCGTTTACACTGCATTAGAGGACTGTACTAATTAGTTGGCATGTGGACTATGATTTGTAGAGGTTTTGTCATGAAGAATGTACATATTATTGCTGATTGACAGTTAAATGCCTGGCTTAACTTAGTTACAAATCACACAACACCAGGTTATAGTCCAACAGGTTTAATTGGAAGCACTAGCTCTCAGAGCGCCGCTCCTTCATCAGGTGGTTGTCTCCAATCAGGTGGATGAAGGAGCGGCGCTCTGAAAGCTAGTGCTTCCAATGAAACCTTTTGGACTACAACCTGGTGTTGTCTGATTTGTAACTTTGTACACCCCAGTCCAACACCAACACCTCCAAATTATGGCTTTATTTAAATTTTAAACCAGGCAGTTTGACTCCGATTGCTCTGAGAAACGGTCCAGCGAATGGCTGTCATCTATTTTGGTGAGTTAAAACAAGTGCATCATGTTCTTGCAAAAACAAAGAACTTTTTGGACCCAAAAATAACTAATATTATACTTGCAGAATGCCAAATTTCTCCATTATAGTCAGAAATGTTCAAAATTGTTTGTTAAGCAATAATCCATCTATTAATCCCAAGAGTAAAAATCAACCTTTATTTTGTTCTGTTAAAAATGGTTAACAACTGATGTGTAATCCATACCTTATATTTCCCAGTCTGCTGTCTGTGAGAATCCTTCAATGTGATTGGCTGCTGAGCATTTGTGATGAAATCAATGTCACTGGGGTTCCCTACAGCTAGAGATGGAATGAAATTAACATTGACCTTGGTGAAATCCTTACCACAGAGATCATTAGATTCACAGGCAACCTCCATCAGAGTCAGCAATGACCATAGTTACTTTGTGCTGACATCAAAATTCAGGTCATTTTATACTTAGATTTGATCATCCACCTCTTGTTTAAAATTGTCATGGTGTAGAGTTTCCACTCGATTGTCAGAACGTCACAAAGAATGGCAGAATTTTCAGCACAAATTAAGTTTAGCGCAAACTGAGTTTCTGTGACCTTTGTTGCTGGTTTAGAAACCAGTTAACTTAGAGCTGCTGACATTAACGTAGCTAGCCGCACCCAAGCACACTTTACTCACCTGAGCTGGTTTCTGTTCATTGTGCCTGTTTGTTGGCCCTTTCTCTTGGCACAAAGACACCAACAAGCACAAGACTGCCTCACTTAAATATATCAATTAAACCCACAAAAGGCAACTATTTTGCAAAAATGATTTCATTTCAAACTGCTGTCAGATTGAAGTGTTTTATGCAAAGTGTAAATTTTTGTCCTCAGTTCCTTGGTCCTTTCACGAGTGAGAAGGGTGTGTCAGCAGGTCTGGCAACATCTGGGGAGAGAGAAAACAGAGTTGTTTCGATATGATTGTTCTTCAAAATACTCTTCTTCAGGGGATCTGAAGAAGACTCATATCAGACTCAAAACATTAACTCTGTTTCACTCTCCACAGTTGCTGCCAGACCTGCTGAGCTTCTCCAGATATCTCTGTCTTTGTCTCAGCTTTGCAACATCCACAGTATTTTGCCTTTATTATGGGAACATTTTTGCTTTATTTACTCTGGAAACACCTCTCAAGATTTTGAGCGCTTCGATCAGATGTCCCCTCGACATTCTCTTTTCCAAGGAGAACAGTCCCATCTTTCACCTCTTTTCACCCCTCTACCTGAAATCTTTCTCCCCTCCTTTAAGACCCACGTCAGTGACCAGGTTTTACCTCTCTCTCCTCAATATCTTCGTCCGATATACAGTGCTGAACATTATTTGATCACCATCCCTGTGAATGCACCGTTTGCAAATGGACGGTCTCCCAAAACTAACATAAGGAGAGAGTGAGGGCTACAGATGCTGGAGAGTCAGAGTTGAGAGTGTGGTGCTGGAAAAGCACAGTAGGTCAGGCAGCATCTGAGGAGCAGGAGAGTTGACGTTTCGGGCATAAGCCCTTGTTCATTTCAAAACATTGACTCTCCTGCTCCTCGGATGCTGCCTGACTTGCTGTGCTTTTCCAGCACCACACTTTTCCACCCCAAAACTGTTATAAGGAAACTTTTGTTTGCTCTCTGAGTGCGTCATCGATCTGTGGACTTCTTTTCCGCATTAAGTACTGGGTGAAATAACTCCACAGAGGCTGGTATCCCGTCACCAAGTCACTGTTTATTTACATGAGGAGCGTCCTTGACACTGATCCAGCTCCCTCAGAGCCAGCTCTCAGACTGAGCAGAACCTCTGACACGCCTGTTTATATCTGTCAGCCAGGGCTCCCTGATTGGACCAGATTAACAGCCCCAATCAGATTCCATGAGGTCCACCTGGCTGACCTCATTCCAAGCACTATGCTGGGTTGTTGTGTTTGCTCAAAGCAGAGTTTGATAGATTTTTGACAGACAAGGGAGTCAAAGGTCATGGGGATGGGGGAGGCAGACAAGTCAATGGATTGCAATGAGATCAGCCATGACCAAGACAAACAGGTTTGAGAGACAGATGGTCTGCTGCTGAAGTGCTATGGAATGCCTTGCGATATCCTCCATGCCTAATCCATATCAAAATATATGATGTTGCAACTTTAACTTTTTTCCAATCTATCTAACGACGGAAGAAAACCTTATGGAAGTGTCACATTGGGAACTCACCGGACACAAAGGGGTGTGGTTTGGATCATAAACCTCTCACTGATGACTGTGACGTTCCTTGAGCCTGCAGAAACTGTGTATTGAGTTTCATAGTTCCTCGCTCCACAGTTACTGAAAAGATTGTATGGACTGTCAGGAGATGGCAGTGTTGTACAGCACAGCAGGGTTGTGACAGAGAGACAGATTACCTGGGATTTAGTAGCACGAGTCCTGCTAAGGCTCCTGTTATAAAATGAGGGCATGTGATTTTCATTGCAGTTCAGCTCCAGGTTACCAGGGTAAAACAGAGCAGGAAATTGGAAGGGGATCTGTTCCATTCATTCTCCTCCAAGTGTGCACAGATTCCTGGCTGGAAACCACCTGGGGACTGGGTGCTTCTTCCTGAGCTCAGGTGAAAGCTCAAAAGCTGTGTAAATGTCACTTCAAAGACTATTAAAGTCTCCAACAAATGACACTGAATACTGCTGCCTTCCCATGTAATACACCCTGATGTTGTCCAGGTGTAGAGGTAGAGGCAGGTTTACCCAATTTGGGAGAGATTACATCAGTGCTGCAGGTTTGGCATTGTGCCCAGGTACTGGCACCTTTGCACCTTCCTCTTTGGATCCAGGTATACCCATCCTAATTTGAAGGAGAGTTTACTGATTGCAGAGGCTGTAAGCTGGGGAGTGAACCCAGGCTCGAATGGAAATGTCTGTCTAACTTTACCCTGGCTATTCTTTCCCTGAGTCTCTCCCATCAGTACATCACACTTCCAGTGGCAATGCACAAAAGAAGGTAGACCAGGGTGATTAAGAGGGGCAGCACAGCGTCTCAGTGGTTAGCGCTGCTGCCTCACAGTGCCAGGGACCCGAGTTCAGTCCCAGCCTCAGACAACTGTCTCTGTGGAGTTTGTACATTCTCCCCGTGTCTGTGTGGGTTTCCTCCGGGTGCTCCGGTTTCCTCCCACAATTCAAAGATGCACATTAGCCATACTAAATTCCCCCATAGTGTGCAGGGGATGAGCAGGTTCGGTAAATATAGGGTTATAGGGGTAGGGGTGGTGGGTCTGGTTAGGATGCTCTTTGCAGGGTCGGCATGGATTTGATGGGCTGAATGGCCTGCTTCCACACTGTAAGGATTCTATGAAGAGCCTTCAATAGTTCCACCACATGGCACTAACCATGTCTGTCAGCTGTGGCACACTCCTTTAGCCACAGCTTACCAATTACTCAGATGAAGAAACATGTCCAATTGCTCCATCTAAACATGCTCCTTAAAATCATGACGCCTCCTGGAGATGAACTGCAAAATTACAACTGTCCTGTGGGTTTGGCACGTTGAAATTTTCTAAATCTTTGGTTAGGATCCATTTCAAGTTTTGCTTTCAATTCTGTTGTCACATTAAAGGAAGGATGTGGAGGTTTCAGAAAGGGTGCAGAGGAGGTTTACCAGGATGCTGCCAGGATTAGAGGGTATGGGCTATAAGGAGAGACTAGAAAAACTCAGGTTGTTTTCTCTGGAGTAGCGGAGGCTGAGGGGAGACTTCAAGTCTATAAAATTGTGAGATGCATTGATAGGGCTGACAGTCAGAATCTTTGTCCCAGAGTTGAAATGTCTAATACTAGGGGGCATGCATTTAAGGTGAGAGGGGAAAGTTCAAAGGGGAGAGGGGGCAAGTTCAAAGGGGAGAGGGGGTAAGTTCAAAGGGGATGAGAGGGGCAAATTATTTAAACAGAGCGCAAAAGGAGTGTGGAACGCACTGCCTGGGGTGGTGGTGGAGTCAGATATGATAGGGGCATTTAAGGCACTTTTAGATAAGCACATGAATATATAAGGAATGGAGGGATACGGGCCAAGGGCAGGTAGAAGACATCAGTTTAATTTCGTGTCACATTCAGCACATCGTGGGCTAAAGGGCCTTTTCCTGTGCTGTACTGTTCTGTTCTGTGTTCTACATCAGTGATTGGTTGTTTTCCAGTAGACCCAAAGTTGTTGTAATCTTTGTTCCCCAATCATAAAAAAAACTTCCCTCATCTTGATCGATGGACCCTGATGGAGGTATGAGGTGAACTGACTGAATTTTCACGTCTGACCTTAAAGTATGTGCGGACTCAAGTTCTCTCGATGCAAAATGTGCTTGCGATTAGCTCCACATGGAATTTGGGAATGGGTTGCTGTTAAGTGATCATTTTCAAGTCTGATTAATCTAAAGTCATGCAGTACAGGGGTGAGGACTCCATTGCGCAATGTTTAAACAATGTGTAGGCCTGTGCTCAGCGATTTATTAATGTTATAGAACATAGAACATAGAAGAATACAGCGCAGTACAGGCCCTTCGGCCCTCGATGTTGCGCCGATCCAAGCCCACCTAACCTACACTAGCCCACTATCCTCCATATGCCTATCCAATGCCCGCTTAAATGCCCATAATGAGGGAGAGTCCACCACTGCTACTGGCAGGGCATTCCATGAACTCACGACTCGCTGAGTAAAGAACCTACCCCTAACATCTGTCCTATACCTACCCCCCCTTAATTTAAAGCTATGCCCCCTTGTAATAGCTGACTCCATACGTGGAAAAAGATTCTCACTGTCGACCCTATCTAAACCCCTAATCATCTTGTACACCTCTATCAAGTCACCCCAAACCTTCATTTCTCCAATGAAAACAACCCCAAGTGCCTCAACCTTTCCTCATATGATCTTTCTACCATACCAGGCAACATCCTGGTAAACCTCCTCTGCACCCGTTCCAGTGCCTCCACATCCTTCCTATAATATGGCGACCAAAACTGCACACAATACTCCAAATGCGGCCGCACCAGAGTCTTATAACAACTGCAACATGACCTCAGTATTCCGGAACTCAATTCCTTTACCAATAAAAGCCAGTACGCCATATGCCTTCTTCACCGCACTATTTACCTGGGTGGCAACTTTCAAAGATCTGTGCACATGGACACCAAGATCTCTTTCTCATCCACACTACCAAGTATCCGACCATTAGCCCAGTACCCCATCTTTTTATTACTCTTACCAAAGTGAATCACCTCACACTTAGCTACATTGAACTCCATTTGCCACCTTTCTGCCCAGTTCTGCAGCTTATCTATATCCCGCTGTAACCTGCCATATCCTTCCTCACTGTCTACAACTCCTCCGACTTTCGTATCATCCGCAAACTTGCTCACCCAACCTTCTAACCCCTCCTCCAGGTCATTTATAAAAATGACAAACAGCAATGGTCCCAAAACAGATCCTTGCGGAACACCGCTAGTGACGGCACTCCAAGATGAAATTTTGCCATCAACTACTACCCTCTGTCTTCTTCCAGCCAGCCAACTCCTAATCCAAACCTCCAACTCACCCTCAATGCCATACCTCCGTATTTTTTGCAGTAGTCTACCATGGGGAACCTTATCAAACGCCTTACTAAAATCCATATACACCACATCTACCGCTTTCCCCTCGTCCACCTCCTTAGTCACCTTCTCAAAGAATTCAATAAGGTTTGTGAGGCACGACCTGCCCTTCACAAAACCATGCTGACTATCCTTGATCACATTATTCCTATCCAAATGTTCATAAATCCTATCCCTTACAATTCTCTCTAAGATTTTGCCCACAACAGAAGTGAGACTCACCGGCCTATAGTTACTAGGGTTATCCCTACTCCCCTTCTTGAACAAGGGAACCACATTTGCTAGCCTCCAATCTTCTGGCACTACTCCTGTAGACAACGAGGACATAAAAATCAAGGCCAATGGCTCTGCAATCTCCTCCCTTGCTTCCCAGAGAATCCTAGGATAAATGCCATCAGGCCCAGGGGACTTATCTATTTTCACCCTTTCCAGAATTTCCAACACCTCTTCTCTACATACCTCAAAGCCATCCATTCTACTTAATTGTGACTCAGTACTCACATTGACAACAATGTCCTGTTCCTGATTGAATACTTTTCATCAGTATTCATTCAGTGTCTCCCCAATCTCTTCAGCCTCCACACGCAACCTCCCACTACTATCCTTGACTGGACCTATTCCTACCCTAGTCATTCTTTTATTCCTGACATACCTATAGAAAGCCTTAGGGTTTTCCCTAATCCTACCAACTAAGGACCTTTCATGTCCCCTCCTTGCTGCTCTTAGCTCTCTCTTCAGGTCCTTCCTGGCTACCTTATAACTCTCAATTGCCCCAATTGAACCTTCATGCCTCATCTTTACATAGGCCGCCCTCTTCCATTTAACAAGGGATTCCAATTAAACCACAGCTCCCTCACACGACCCTTTCCTCCCTGCCTGACAGGTACATACTTATCAAGGACACTCAATATAAAATGAATTAACCTGTCTGCAAACCAGTGTTGTGTTATGTCTCATAGCAGTATACCTTTAAAAAGACCTTTAATGCTCATCATTTTGCCGTATGATAGTATGCATGATATTGGATGTGACCTGGAGGTGTAAAGATCAGAGACTGCATCTTAACTGAGGGCATTTGACATACTGATGGACAAGTGCTGTTCACAACCAATGAGCTTAATATTAGCCCCAGATTACTGATGTGCATGTGACTGTAATATATGTATATTTCATGACCCAAAATAAATGTATGTTGAAACTTTCAATACCATGTTATACCTTATGCTGCAAAGAAATTGCCCTGTCAGGTACAAATGTCCTGCTAGAGACAAAGACACAAACCATGGAGGCAGCATCAATAGTGATAGAAACCTCAGGAGGGGGTCAGCTGGGACGATCTATGAACACTTCAGCTTTGTCTGTTGCACACAGGATTCCAACCTTCAATGTTACCTTTCATGTGCTTATGTTTATTTATCTTTCCAGTATAGGTTTAACAACAAAACCTGACCATTGTTGGGAATGCTCACTTAGTGGGTTATTGTAGAGGGAGAGAAATAGATTTAATGTTTCAGAACAATGGTCTTTCGCCAGAACTGGGGTGTAAGAGGTTTAAACAAGTGAAGGGGAGTAGAGTGGAAGAGAAACAGAATGGATAGGCTGTGATTGACTGAAAGACAGGCAAGATTGGATCATAATGGTATTGATAATCCAAGACCAAATTAAATGGGATGGGGAAGGGACATACCATTTGACTAGGTGAGGTGTGAATGGCAGAATGAGGGACAGCTGCCATCAGAAAGCAAACGCAAGTGAAATATGAGTTATAACCAAATGCTGCAAAGTGATCCTGAACGTTTACGAGGATCCGGCAATGTCATTGGGCCAGTAATCCAGTGGACCAGCTAATATTATCAGTTCAAACCTCAGCATGGCAGGAGCCGGAATTTAAATTCAGTAGCTAAATCTGGATTGATGGTTGCCATGAAACTATTGTTGGTTGTTGTGACAACCAATCATGACCCTTTAGAGGAGAAAATCTGCCGTCCTTACCTGGTCTGGTCTACATGTGACTCCAAACCCACGGCGATTTAGGTGACTCTTAAATACCTTATGGATTAGCTTAGTAAGTCTCTCAGTTCAGGGGTGGTTAGGGGCGGATATCAACACTGGCCTTGCCACAGTCACATTATGGAAAATAATGCAAATTAAAAATAATATATTCAGTTAGAGTGACCACTGTTGAGGTTGCTGCGTTGATCTTTGTGGGAACAAGGGGTTAAGGGAATAAAAATGTAGAAAGCAGAGCACAGTCAATTCACTGCAAGCGTTTATGCAAAAATGCATTTCCGAAATTCAGGATACAGGCAATAACATGAGCAAAACACCTGTCATTATAATAGGTCAGGAAGTATGGCAATGATAACGAGACCTATTATTATCATGACACTGTTGGAAAGTATCTCAGGGAGGGAACCTTGAAACTTCTTCTAATGACATTGGGGTCACTGTCGTAGTGTGGACAGGATGGTTTGACCTGGCTGGGGGCATCTGAGACCAAGGGACACAGTCTCAGAATAAGGGACAAGCCATTTCAGACTGAGATGAGGAGAAATTTCTTTCCTCAAGGGCTGGTGAACCTGTAGAATTCTCTACTCCAGAGGGCTGTGGGTGTTCAGCCTGTTCAAGACAGGAATTGTATAGATTTCTAGATATCAAGAACATCGAGGATTATGTGGATAGTTGGGAAAATGGTAAAGAGGGAGATAATCAGCCCTGATCTGTTAGAGAGGTGGAGACTAGGCCTGGTGGGCCAAATGGTCTACTCCTATCCAATGTTCCCTGATGGATGTGAGGACTTTGAAACAGTGTAAGGGAAGCTGCTGTATGATCCTGATCAGGAGCTTCAGGAGCTCTTGTAACAGTCAAAAAGGCCATTTTGAAACAATGTCACTCCACCTTTGACCCCTTGTTAAGCTGAATTTGCCAGGGGAGGCGGAGTGGGGTGGGTGGTGGGGGCAACACATTTCTGATCAGCATAGGTTTTGAGCACATTTCCAGGGGGTAAAACTGCGCCTACGTTTCCTTGTTCCTAGGCCCGCACATGATAAAGTACATTTCTTCTCCGGGGGTCTGATCTGATCAGGGCTCTGGGTCTGAAGAGGGACTAGGGTATTGGGGAATATCATTCAGGGAATGTGTAATACCATAGCCGTAGTGATATGGTGTTATCAACAGCATACAAAGAGGCCCTTTGGCCCATCCAGTCTGTACTGGTTATCAAGCATCCATCCATTCTCACCTCATATAAGCCTGGGGCCTTGTATGCTCTGGCATGTCAAGTGCTTATTTAAATACTTCTTCTCCTGCCTCTAACACCCTTCAGGCAGTGAGTTCCAGACACCCAATGCTCTCTGGATAGAAAAGACTTTCCTCAAAGCCCTTCTAAACCTCCTGCTTCTTATCTTAATACTGTGCACATCGTGTATTGACCCGTCTATTACAGGGAAAGCTTCTCCCTGTCTTCCCTGCTTGTTCCCCTCAGAATTTTATACATCTCATTCAGATCCTGCTCAGGCTTCTCTGCTTGAACAAAACATCCCCAGGACTATCGAATCTCTCTCTCTCTCTCACTCTTTTTAGTCTCTTGGTCATGGTGAAGCAGAGAGTTGGAGCTAAGCTTTGGAGATAGAGACCCAGAAGATTCTCTATTTAAAGAGATCAAGAGATTGAGGGGCAAGCCTGCGGATTTTTGAGAGATTCAGATTTTTGGGTGTTAGCCAAGAAACTGGATGTGTAAATCTTTGATCCCATAGTTTAAATTAAGATCACAAGACCATAAGATATTGGAGCAGAAATTAGGCTATTCGGCTCTACCTATCAGTTGATAGGTTTGTCAATCCCATTTTCCCACATTTTCCCCATAACCTTTGACCCCCTTGGCAATCAAGACCTTATCTATCTCAGTCTTAAATATATTCAGTGACCTGGCCTCCACAGCCTTCTGTGGTAATGAATTCCATAGATTCACCACTCTCTGGCTGAAGAAGTTTCTCCTTCTCTCCGTTCTAAAAGGTCTTCCCTTTACTCTAAGGCTGTGCCCTTGGATCCTCATCTCCCGTCCCAATGGAAACATCTTCCCAACGTCTGCTCTGTCCAGGCCATTCAATATTCTGTAAGTTTCAATTAGATCGCCCTCATCCTCCATCAAGTATAGTCCCAGAATCCTCAAACGTTCTTCATTTGTTAAGCCTTTAATTCCTGGGATCATTTTCGTGACCCTCCTGTGGACCCACTGCAAGGCCAGTACATCCTTCTGAGGTAGACAATAGACAATAGGTGCAGGAGTATGCCATTCTGCCCTTCAAGCCTGAACCACCATTCATTATGATCATGGCTGATCATCCTCAATCAGTATCCTGTTCCTGCCTTATCTCCATAACCCTTGATTCCACTATCCTTGAGAGGTCTATCCAACTCTTTCTTAAACGAATCCAGAGACTTGGCCTCCACTGACTTTTGGGGCAGAGCATTCCACACACCCACCACTCTCTGGGTGAAGAAGTTTCTCCTCATCTGAGGTACAGGGCACAGAATTGCTCTAATTAAAACAGAAAGCTGGGTGGAGCAGGTCCATAAAGAATCCACCTTCTGTAGCAATTTATAGAATGAGGAGATAATTGATTTGAGAGAAATCTATTTGTATGTTTTGGTTCTCAGTGAGAGGTTCTGGACAGAGAAACATAGTAACATAGGAACATATGGGTGGCATAGTGGATCTGTGGTTAGCACTGCTGCCTCACAATGCCAGAGACCCAGGTTCAATTCTGGCCCGGGGTGACTGTCTGTGTGGAGTTTGCCCATTCTCCCCATGTCTGCATCTGTTTCCTCTGGGTGCTCGGTTTCCTCCCACTATCCAAAGATGTGCGGGTCAGGTGAATTGGCTGTGCTAAATTGCCTATAGTGTTAGGTGCATTAGTCTGGGTTAAATATAGGGTAAGGAGAATGGGTCTGGGTGGGTTACTCTTTGGAGGGTTGGTGTGGACTTGTTGGGTCGAATAGCCTGTTTTCACACTATAGGGAATCTAATCTAAACAGGAGTAGGCCATTCGGCCCTGAGAGCCTGCTCCACCATTCAACATGATCATGCCTGACTGTCCAACTCAGTTCCCTGTTCCCCGTTCTCCTCACACCCTCTGATTCCTTTACCTTTATGAATGGGATATAACTCCTTCTCAAAAACACTGAATATTTTCATCGCAACCCCATTTATGTAACACAGAATTCCACAGGCTCCCCACTCTGTGCACGGGGAAATTTCTCTCATCTCAATCCTAAATGTCTCACCCTGTATCCTTAAACAGTGAGCCCTGGTTCTGGAATGAAATTAATCTCCTTTTCACCAGTTCTTGGCAAGTTATTCATATCCTTGTGATTTTTTTAAACATTGTTCTACAAAAGGAATTTTACAATCCTATATCTTTGGCAATGTGTAATTGCGCTAATCAAAACTAAACCTCCCGATCGCTTAAATGTTGCACTGCTTCTAGGTGGATGTTTGGGCCAGCCGCTGTAATCATTTTTTCCTGCACTTTTCCTCCACTCTTACTCATCCTTATTTTCAACTCTTTTTAAAGATCCCTTTTCAGCCTTCATCTTATTAACCACTGATAGTAAAGTATTACAGACAAAAAGAACCCCAATATTTGGTAACCCTGATATATATTAAGTCTGGATAAAACTCATCAATTGCAATAGAATTGTACTGAACCATCATTGTGCTTATGGACCCACACTGACACCCAGTAGAGCACAGCCGCCATTTGCTGTCAACTGGTGATCAATGAAACTTTTGTGAAGCACTTTGGGGTGTCTAACTACATGGAAGGCTTGAGGGAAATGCAAGCAGTTGTTGTTACTGCTGTTGTAGCCTTATCATCAGTCCCAGTGTTGTCCTCTGAAGACCATAAAATGTAGGAGCAGAAGGAGACCATTCAACACATCGAGTCCACTCTGCCATTCGGTGAGATCATGGCTGATCTGATATCCCTGAACTCCACTTTCCTAACTTTTTCCCGAAACTCTTGATTCCCTTACTAATTAAAAACCTGCCTATCTCAGTTTTGAGTATACTTAACAACCCAACCTAAACAGAATTCCAAGTCCTAATCTCTTCTTTAAATGGATGACCCCTTACTCTGAGATGACACCCTCTGATCCTAGACTCTCCCACAAGGAGAAATAAGCATCGACCCTGCTGAACCCTCTAAGGATCTTAAATGTTGCAACAAGTTTGCCTCTCACTCTTCTCAAAGCCAACAAGACCAAACCCAATCTATTCAATCTTGTCTTGTAACCAAGTCCCTCCATATCTGGAACCTATCTCATGGGTCTTCTCTAACTCCCTCCAATGCTCGTATGAAGGAGACCTGGCCTCATGAATTCATAACTAACTCTCTGCTTTCCTGTTCAATGTTCCATGTGTAAGAACCAGGATTAATGTTATTTGGGTAAGTCAACAAAGATCATTCAATGCAGCAAAGATCAGAGAACATTAGATTGTGAATCTAATCTTTCCTCATTATTTGGGACTGTTGCTGAACAAAGAGACCTTGGAGTGCAAGTTCATAGCTTCTTGAAAGTGGAGTCACAGGTAGATAGGATAGTGAAGAAGGCGTTTGGTATGCTTTCCTTTATTGGTCAGAGTATTGAGTATAGGAGTTGGGAGGTCATGTTGCGGCTGTACAGGACATTGGTCAGGCCACTGTTGGAATATTGCATGCAATTCTGGTCTCCTTCCTATCAGAAAGATGCTGTGAAACTTGAAATGGTTCAGAAAAGATTTACAAGGATGTTGCCAGGGTGGAGGTTCTGAGCTACAGGGAGAGGCTGAACAGGCTGGGGCTGTTTTCCCTGGAGCGTCGGAGGCTGAGGAGTGACCTTATACAGGTTTACAAAATTATGAGGGGCATAGATAGGATAAATAGGCAAAGTCTTTTCCCTGGGGTGGGGGAGTCCAGAACTAGAGGGCATATGTTTAAGGTGGGAGGGGAAAGATATAAAAGAGACCTAAGGGGCAACTTTTCCATGCAGAGGGTGGTATGTGTATGGAATGAGCTGCCAGAGGATATGGTGGAGGCTGGTACAATTGCAACATTTAAGAGGCATTTGGATGGGTATATGAATAGGAAGGGTTTGGAGGGATATGGACCAGGTGCTGGCAGGCGGGACTAGATTGGGTTGGGATATCTGGTCAGTATGGATAGGTTGGACCGAAGGCTCTGTTTCCATGCTGTACATCTCTATGACTCTATGACTCATTCTCGTGATGAAGGGCATACCCTATGAGTAAAGGTTAGGCAGTCTGAGCCAGTATCCATTGGAGGTTTGAAAATTGAGTGTTAAATCTTATTGAAACAAAGAAGATCATATGAGGATTGTACAGACTTTATGGTAAAAGGTTGTTCCTTCTTGTGGGAGAGACTAGAACTAGGGGACACCAGTTAAGATAAAAAGGATCACCCATTTAGTACAGTGTTGGGAAGAATTTGTTTTCTCCTGGATATGCATTAGTGTGTGCAATCCTCTTCTCTGGTGGAATCATTGAAGATTTTTACAGCTAAGTTAGATTGATTTTTGGTGAATGAGGGAGTCAATAGAGTTATGGGAGAGCAGGCAGGAATATAGAGCTCAGCCCACAGTCAGATCAGCCAATATCTCATTGGGCAGTGGAGCAGGTTTGAGGGGCTGAATGGTCTATTTTCACTTCCAATTCTCGCGATCTTTTATTCATAATCTGGAAGTTTTCACCTTGAACTTATCATGCTCCACAGAGCTCATCATGTTGCCTTGAATGAAATTTGTTGCCTCATTGTCTGTGATTTAACAGAAGTACCTAGGGTTGGTACTGCAAGTGACATCATTTTGATGTTGTCACTATGGTAACATGCCTGTAGTGAAACGACACAGCCTCAGTACAGTCTATGATCAAATCAAGACATACCATCATCTAGTTTCCCCTTTATTTTCCTTTTCATCCTTAATAATGTCTTTAATGTCTCTAAATGGAAGGTGTCCTGTTCATTGACTGGAAGGTAAAGTCACCCAAAGTAGCTACTTTATTGTCTATTGACTGTGCTCTTGTTAAAATCAACAGTGATGCTCCAATTCTCTTTTATGTATGATGAATTATTTGATCCTTAAGAAGAGTTTCACTAGCTGGGGATAAGTATCCTCTCAGAGAGCAGCAGGCCTTCTGACTTGGATTCTGTCTTCTTTCCAGTTCACAGCCCGTAAAGGCTATGTACACATGAACTCAAAGTCAAAGACTGACCTCAGTGTATGAGCCTTCCTTTGAGGCTGCTTCGGGTTTGAAGAGTCATTCTCACTTTTATGATTAGAAATGGATCCGCAATCACCCTGCCATCAGGGAAAATCATTAGACCAAGGTTGCAAATCTGTTCATGAGTGTAAGGAAACCATCTGTAAACATCTTTGACTGGTATACTTACTTTGGTGATTAGTGCAACGGCTGTAATATAATATGCAAGGATGCGTCTGTGACACGTGATAGCTTAAATCATTGGTCACATCAACTCTTTGCCTAGAGATATATTGGAATGGTCGACATTGTGTTAATTGGCCAAAAGATTCTGTTCAAAGGAATAACCTGTCCTCTCCCTTTTACTTTAAATAATCTCTCCTGTGACAAATTTGATCTAAATTTAGCGATGAGAAGCAATGATCATGAGCAGCTCTTTCGGAACATGGGAAATAATCTGTTGTTAATTTCAGCGAATAGTGATGGAGTTACCTAACACACATTCCTTTTTATCCAACTTATTCAGGATGCAGGAATTAAAACTTTTGTGTTGTTTAATCATTTTTGCTTTTGCCTAGAGAAAAATGCGTGCGTTTAATTTGGAAATATATTCCACAGTATTCTGAGACACATTATGCTTTCTGTTGGTATCCGGTGTTACCATTGGCTCTAACGGTGACTAATTTCTCAAAATTAATTGGCTCTGTCTGTCATTGACGTTATGCCATGTAGCATTTTCTTGTGAAGTGATAAGTATTTGTTTAAATCAGTATTTTACATTTTAAATTTTAAATGACACTTTAAAATGCAGTAATGTTTGGAAACACGTTGAGGTCGTCTGATAGCTACATTTCTATTGAGTGTGGGTGAGTCTATGCAAGTGTGCAAGTGTGACTGTACATGCATGTAAAAGTGTGTTCGTGCATGTGTGAGCGTGTGTGCATATGTGAACATGTATTTGGATATGTGAGTAAGCACGTGAACGTGTATGAGTGTACACATAAGGAAAAGTGTGCAAGTGAGTGTGTGTAAATGTATATATCTGCATGTTTATTCCCATGGTTTGTAAGCGTGCTTCAGGATAGACAATGGCAATGTGACCTTTCCTGTCTACCTCAGTGTTCAGTATTACAAGGCCATGTGGAATCAGCAGATGTTGTGGCTTTTTTTTTGATCATTCCTTACCTATGTCAGTCGGGTTCATCAATCATCTTAATCACTCGAAGGGGCAGCCTGTCAGCAGAGGGGGAGAAAAAGCCCTTCCCAATTTGATGCATTCCCTGATAATGGAAAGGGTTTGGAAAAGCTGCACAGCAGGGTCCATATGCTTCTGATTATTGCACGGTTTAGTTCCAGAACATTAACCCCTTAACAGCTGACTCCCCTGGAGGTTTCATTTCTAGCTAATGGTGCTCATTAAAAGTTTTATTCATTTTTGCTTCAAGTGTATTACAAAGTGGCAAATTGCTTCCCAAACATTTCTAATGTTTATTGTGGTACAAAATCTTTATGCCCTGAAATGCATATGTAAAATGACACAGTTAATACTTTATAACATGAAATGTGCAATTAGTAAAATATAACTGGGACCCAGAACAACTGAGAAATCACACAACTGAAATTGGAACCCTAATTAGTTAATGACCAAAGAATCATTGAAGTGATCATGAGTAATCTGAAGATCTAAACACAAAGAAAAAATAGATCAAGGCATAATCTTTTGTGGCATTACACACAACAGGCTAGGCTGTTTCTAAATGCCTGACAAGAAATGGTTAGAGATTGTGGATAATTGGAGCAGGCACAGCAACCTTTATTATGCTCTCATTATAAAACTGAGGCAGGAGATATTCAGGGAGAAATGGGAAAATAAATCCCCGAATTCTAAATGGTGAGGGCTCCCAGCAATGTACCCACTCTGTATTCAGCATCCCTGATCTGAATTGCTCTACTGTTGTCATGACCCTGAAAGCCATTCATCCACACCCATGCCAGCCAACCTTTCCAGCTCCCTACTTCACACTCCTCAATAAAGACTCCAATCAAAGCCTCAAACTGATCTTTTGGTGATCTGCCTGCTTTTGAGGCTTCATATCATGTTTTGTTTTAAGTATCTGAGGAAGGATCACTGGATTAGAAACGTTAACTCTGATTTCTCTCCACAGATGCTGCCAGACCTGTTGAGCTTTTCCAGTAATTTCTGTTTTTGTTTCTCATTTCCAGCATTGGCCATTCTTTTGGTTTTTATTTTGCGTTTAATTCATTGCCACATCTCTCCCAGGCATGCCTACTTCGCCTCTCTCCGACAGGATTTCAATTTCAATTGTTTTTCCTTGTCCAACGTCATTAATTTCATGGTCATTCCTGGTGTTTGACAAGGCATTTGCTAAAACTCATTTCCACTGACACATCACATTCCAAAGTGACTGTCTCCGCCACAGATTCACCCTTACCGGATCTGAAACGTTAACTATGATTTCTCTCCACAGATGCTGCCAGACCTGCTGAGCTTTTCCAGCAATTTCTCTTATTGTTTCTGTTTTAAGTACCTTTTGACCTGTTGCAATGCAGGGTAAACCCTCCTGCTTAATTTAAACCAGCAACACAGAAAAGATTTATCCTGAGCAGTAATCTGTGAAAAACTCGAGAGGCCAAGAACTATTTAAAGTAAAAATTAACAACTTTATTTCTTAAAGTACAACAGAGAATAATTAACTAACAACTATTTACAACTCCTTCCTCTAACCTATCTTTTACTTTCCCCTCTACAATACTGATCTGATACAAATCCCAATTAAGATTTACAAAGCAAAACTTCTTATCTCAAAACCAGGCAGCCTTCTGTGCTTCTCTGTATTCCTATCTTCTATTCTTTTTTGGGATTCTGTATCACAGGTTACTGATCGATAAAGGTACCTTGAAATGCTATTTTTTCAGACAGTCTTTACATGCTGGTGGCTTGACAGCTCTCCTCCCAACTGTTCAATTTTCCCTGGTCTTAAACCCCCAAAGCATCGGATTGTATCATTGACTTTTAAGATTGTCAATATACTAAATTCAAACTGGATTGGAGTTTGGCAATTTTGGGGGCTATAATTTAAACTGATTGGCCTAATTTGAATCTGTTTTTGTCTCCAGGCAACCAGCTACCCTAACTAGCCCAGTAGCAGAACCACATGTTACATTGTATCTTGGTGCTGTCAGGTAGTTTTGCTAGTTTTTAACTCTCTTAAAGGTACATTACACCCACATCTTCATAACAGACATTAGCTCAGAAGCCAACTTGGAATAATTGAGCAATTTAAAACCAGCATGCTGTCCTCAGCCCTCATTTATAATGATCTGTCAATTGACTAGCCCTGTCGGGCAGACTCATCACCACAGTTGTCTATCTGAAAAGGGCTTAGGGGCCAAATCTATTCTTTGCATTATTTTTATTTTTGAATATTGCTGAAAATGAAACAGCACATTTTGTTGAAATTTATTGTCATATACTCATCAGGACCACTTGCAAGAAAAACCAAAGAAATGTGCATTTCAATGCAACAAAGTAGGTGACAGTCATTCTTTAATTTCTCAAGACAATTCCACAATCAATCAAAGTCAACCTGTCCAGCTTAAAATGTAAATAAAGTTTGGAAGTTAGCTGTCAGTCATCACATATTAGTGTATTCTCCATGGGAGCACACCTTCCAATCAGAGTCCACTTGTCAACCCATCGACACTCTCCTTTCCTATGGTATAAATGAGAAAGCACCCCATCCATCACCTTCAACCTTCTCCCTCTCTGCTGCCAATTTACAGGGATGTTGCGTGTGCCATTTACAAAAAACATCGAAATATTTCACCAAAACTCTTTCCAAATCACAGCCTCTACCATCTAGAAGGTCAAGAGCAATACAGACTTGGATGCATCACCAAGTGCAAGTTCCCCTTCAAGCCAAACCCAATCCTTTGTTAGAACTCTTTTGCTGTTCCTACATAGTTGCCGAATCAAGACTCAGGAATTTCCTTCTGTTTTTTTTGGTATACCTATACCCCAAAGACTGCAGTGCGGCAAAAAGGCATCATCACTTTCTCTGAGGAAACAAATACTAGCTTACTCAGTATATCCACATTAAATGAGCACAGCAAAAGAAAGGTTGTTTTTCCTTTGTGTTGGTATTCTTGCAAACCGTCTGGATGTGTGCAAGATGAAGTGTTTGACAAAAGTGCTTTTCTTCAGCAATACTCAATTCCTGTATTTCCAAACAACTCCTCTGACATTCCTAAAATAACTTCTAATAACTGCATTTATAATAGAAAGTGCCCACATAAACTCACCACTGGGTGATAAGGGAAATGGTGATTTAGCACTGATGTCATTGGGCTAGAAATGCAGAGGCTGGCTCGAATGGTCTCGGCCCTGGGCTTGAATCCTTCCTCTAGAAGGAATGTACAACCTGCAGAAATATGTCTCCACTATTCCCTGTCAGGATCACAACTGTATTTTAAATAGAGTCATCACACTCCAAGATATAGCAGCCCTTACTTATAGTGGGAATAAGTAAGTTTGAATTAAGCCGTGAACGCACAACTTCATTCATAAGAAACTATAATTTTCACAATTCTAAACAGTGGAGCCATGCAACTTGTTGAGTAAGACATGATGTTTTTTCATGGGATGTGCATATCGCTGGCTGGGCCAGTACTCATTGCCCACCACCAACTACCTTCGCGAAGGTGGTGGTGAGCTGCCTTCAGTCCATGTCTGTAGGAACGCCCCCATAATGTTGTTCAGGAGGAGTTTCCAGGATGTTGACCCAGCAACACTGAAGGAATAGTGATACATTTCCAAAGTTAGGCAAAGAATGGTGATATATTTCCAAGTCTAGATGGAGGGGAACTTGCTGAGTGTGGCGTTCCCACCTATCTGCTGCTATTGTCCTTATAAATGGGAAACACCATGGGTTTTGAAGGTGCTATCTCAAGAATTCCTAGGATTAGTGAATCTCTGCTGTGCATCTTGTAGTTGGTACACACTGCTACCACTGAGCGTTGGTGATGGAGGGAGTGGATGTTTGTGGATGTGGAGTCAATCAAATGGGCTGCTTTGTCCTGGATGGTGTCAGCTTCTTGAGTGTTGTTGGAGTTGCACCCATCCAGGCAAGTGGGGAGCATTCCATCACATTCCTGACTTATGCCTTCTGGATGATGGGCAGGCTTTGGGGAGTCAGGAGTGAGTTCCAAACATTTTTTGGCTAGTCCAAAGCAGTTTCTCATCGATTGTAACCTCTGGGATATTAATCTATGGACCCTGCAATTACAATGCCATTACATATCAAGGATTAGGAATTAGGATTCGCCTTTCCTCATCACAAGCTGTTCAGGTTTCTATGCACTATTAAGCCCGCTGTCAATTTCTGGGTAAATTCTGACTCCTTAATGCCCTGAGGATGTTAACTAAATAGGAAGCATGTACAAGTCACAATCAAATTGGTCTTTTGCATGCAATGATTTTTCTTCTATGACAATGAATTGACAAAATATTTCTTTGTTCCTATCTTACAGAAATTTGCAAGCAAACACCTTGGAATTACAAAGGGGTGATGTTTCACTTAAAATATCAATATTGCATTACACTGGAGTGAAAGTATCGATACAAGATTTCAATCATATTGCTACTGCACTTGCAAGAATCAATGAACTTTTTAAACAACTTCTAAAAAAATTATATTTCCACAAAATCCTATTTCCCTAAGGTATTAATGTTTCCCTGAATAAACAATCAGCTCATTAGCAAATTTACAGTGAATTATAGACAAAACAATTTGTTTCTGTTCGCATTAGCACATGAAAATCAAGCTAAAACTGAAACAGGCTGCAGGGACAACAGCCCATCGCAGCGGAAAACTAGGCCTTGAATCAGATTTGAAGCCCCACAAGGGTCTTCCACTGCTCGGAACATCTCCCCTCCGATTACGTTGGAGGTGGAAAGGGACCCAGTGAGAGAGACTATGCCCCTTGGGGCTGGGTGCTGTCAACACAATATTTATTGAGTGAATTGGTACTGGTTGTTCCTGAGTTCACTGGGATCTGGTATGGGTCAGAGGTGGTATGAGAGTGGCATGTGCTTTGGAAACTGCCCAGGAAACCCTATGCTCTCTCTAATGACCTTATGTAGTAGTGAGAAGGTTCGGGGTGTCCAACATTGAAAGGCACCTAGTACCCAATCAAGAAAGCTGACGCTGGGGTGTGAGCACCTCCAATATAATTGGCCCCCCACTACCCCCTTCCTCCCTCTATCCCACCCTCCCTCACCTTTGCCTTGATCTTGTGGGTGGCACGGTGGCTCAGCAGTTAGCACTGTGCCTCACAGCACCAGTGACGTGGGTTCAGTTCCACCCTCAGGTGACTGTCTATGTGGACTTTGCACATTCTCCCCGTGTCTGTGTGGCCTTCTTCTGGGTGCTTTGATTCCCTCCCACAGCCCAAAGATATGCAGGTTTGGGTGGACTGGCCATGGAAAAATGCCCATAGTGTTCAGGGATGTGTAGGTTAGGTGGATCAGCCATGGGAAATGCAGGGTTACAGGGATAGAGTGGGAGGGGTTGTGTCTGGGTGGGATGCTGTTCGGAGATTCTGTGTAGACTCGATGGGCTGAATGGCCTCTTTCCACACTGTAGGTATTCTATGACTAATCCTAGGCCTCACAGAATCAGGAATTGTGTAACGGAGAAGAAGGAGGTGCATTGTGTCTGTGCTGGTTATGTGTAGCCTTGAGAACATGCATTGCCAGGAACTACCCATCCACACTCTGCTGCAGTGCTGACACCAATGAAGAACCAGTGAGATTTCGACCTCCTCCCCAGGGCCCTCAATCTTGCAGAAGGCCCAGCACTGGGAAGGTAAAGGCTGGCTGGGCACTCAATTCCACCAGGCCTTGCCCAAAGATCTGATGGGAGGTCCCATGTTGTTCTTCGACTCAATGGATGAGATCCCTCCCCATAGGCTCCATTATGTCCCAGCCTATCCATCGATGCATATAGAGTCATAGAGTCTTGGGCAGAGAAACGGACCCTTTGGTCCAACCAGTCCGTGCCGAACATAATCCCAAATTAGACTAGTCCCACCTGCCTGTAACCTGTTTGACTATTCAGTTGGAATCTCAAGGGAACTACTTTCATTCAGTCAGGTTACTCTGCATTTTTTCTTAGCTCTTACTTTCTGGAAGCAATCTAACCATTATTTATTACTTTCTCCCTGTTAAAACCCTGAAACTGGCCATTCCAATGAATCCAAAATCAGTGCAGTTCCCATTCAAATTCTTGAACTCAATCTTCTTTTTGTAAAGGAGGTGACTGCAGGTTATGGAGGCTTTGGGGAAATGTCAAAAAGTATTGACTGAAGTGATACATGGATGGAGAAGATTTGCCATTAATTACATCTGTACTGGCTAGGACACGTTTCTCTAGAACAGAAATCACTGAGCAGGGACTTAACAGAAGCCTTCAAAATGGTAAAGGCATTTGATCAGGTCAACCTCAGGTAGATGTCTCCACTTGTAGGAAATTCAAAAAGTAGGAGCTTTTTAAATATAATAGTCCCAAAAAAAAACAATTCGCTCAGGAATTCAGAAAGCGGTGAGAATGTGGGACTTGCTACCAAAGGGAACAGTCGAGCTCATTAGCACAGACACATTCAGAGAATGTAGGTGAACACATGAGGAAATAAAGAGTCAAAAGTTAGTTTCCATTTGTCTTGAACATAATTGGGAAGGTTAACATTTTTTGCCCAGCTCTAATTGCCCTGGTTACCTTGCTGTGGGGGTCAGAGTCAGCCACATCACTGTGGGACTGGAGTCACACAGAGCCGGGTCCGCAGGGGCAACTGGACCTCCCAGTCTCTGCCCATTTTAATTCCCCTTCCCACTCCCTTTCTTACATGATTATCCTTGGCCTCCTTCATTGCCACAGTGAATCAGACCGTAAATTGAAGGAACAACACCTCATCTTCTGCCTGGGCAGCCTACAGCCTGGAGGACTCAACATTTAGTTCTCCAATTTCAAATAACCTTCCTTCCCATCCACCGACTATTCCCAGCCCCTTCCCCTCCTTTCCATTCCTCTCACCGACCCTTCCTTCCAACCCCAACGGATTCATTCCTCCCATCGACCAACCAGGTCATAACCTCTACCTGTGTTTACCTATCCTTACCTCACACCCTGGATCCCCACCCCCTTTATCTGCAGCTCCCCTTACCCCCACCCACAGTCCTGAAGAAGGGTTACACCTGAAACGTTGGCTTCTCCACCTCCTAATGCTGCCTGGCTTGCTGTGTTCTTCCAGCCTCCTGCTTGTCTACCTTGGAGCTACATGTAGGCCAGACCAGGTATGGATGGCTGATTTCCTTCCATGACGGACATGAGTAAACCAAGTTGGTCTTTTATGATGATCCAGTAGTTTCAGGCTTATTGATAATGCGTTGAGAATTTGATTCCAGATTCAGTTGAATGTGAGTTACAGCAGAACCTCTGGGTTATTATCCCATAGTATTACCATGAAACTGATCAGGGTGAGTTAATGTAGGATGAAGGTTGTGGGGGGAGCATGTTTGTCTGGAACATAGACCCTGACTTGGGGCAATTGGACTGACTTACCTGTTTCTGGCCTTGTGACGTGATGTAACTCAACAATAGAGTGGCACAGTGGCTCAGTGGTTAGCACTGCTGCCTCACAGCACCAGGGTCCCAGGTTCGATTCCAGCCTTGGGAGACTATCTGTGTGGAGTTTGCACATTCTCCCCGTGTCTGCGTGGGTTTCCTCCGGGTGCTCCAGTTTCCTCCCACAGTCCAAAGATGTGCAGGTCAGGGTGAATTGGCTGTACTAAATTGCCCATAGTGTTAGGTATATTAGTCAGAGGGAAATGGGTCTGGGTGGGTTATTCTTTGAAGGGTTGGTGTGGTCTTGTTGGACCGAAGGGCCTGTTTCCATACTGTAGGGAATCTAAAAAAAAATTGCAAAAAAAGCCGCGGAAACAGGTGCAATGAAAGTTGGCGCTGTCCTTTGTTTGTGTTGAACTGGGTCACGTCTCTGAGCACATTGAGGTTTCTGAATGTTACAAAGGTGCACCCCAACCCCAGAGCAATCGGTTATTCTCTGGACTGGCTTTTGCAATTTAAATACATTTCCTCTGCATCTAAAGCAGGACTGCATTCTTAGAGCAAGCAACCATCCTGTGAGTCCAACATTGACAGGATCAAATGACGTAAAATGTCCTGAGTGATATATTTCTATGATTTGATTGCAATTTCAATCGACCTGCTCATGTATGTATTGAGTGTCATCTATCAATCCCCAGTGGGAAATCAAGGTGAATGATAACTCATTTTTAAATATCGTGTTCTCAAGGGCAATTAGGAATGATCAACAAACGCTGGTCTTGACAGTGGCACTCATATCCTGTGAAAGAGTATATCAAGAGATTCCTCCTCCCTGTTTCCATCCAGTTTCAGACAAAGGGAAAACAGAGGATAATAAGCCTTTATTTACAGAATTTGGTAAAAACAGTAAAATCTATTTGAATGCACAGTTGAAGCTCATGTGCAACAGGTTGTGGGTGAAGTTAGGGCTTTCTCATGGGGCTTCAGACAGGCTGTAATATCATCCGTTGCTTTGTGATATCTTCACCTCAGAGAAAAGTATCTCTTCATTCCACATTGTTGATCACTTTCATTGTCCTGACAAACTGATCCATCTCCCCCCAACATATTATTCCAATAGAAATTGATTTTACTCCAATTTTTAATGGCTGTGATCGAAAGCAGATTTTTTCCCACGGGGTCCGTGTATGTATTGTGATCACTGGACTTAATGCTCAACCCGATCTAATGCTGAGTTGGTGTCAGTATTGGATTCTTGTACTTATATCAGATGGTTTTCATCCTACACATTGAGTCACATCAAGATTACAGCTCCGAAATAGATCACTTGCCCCAGTGGATTCGCGTCAGTATTTCACCTGTTCTACAAGAGTTTGCTCCACCCCACTTTATCTAATTCTAACAATGTATCCTTTCTATTCCTTCCTCCCTGATACTGTGATGGAATGCATTGTGCCATTGAGCACAGCAAGCAAGTTAACCCATAGTTGAAACGCAATGGCCAACAGTCAGAACCCATTCTAAAGTGCACGAGACAACCCTTGATATCTATGTTTGTTAAGATTTGGAGGAGCTGGTGTTGGACTAGGGTGGACAAAGCCACAATGAAGCAACTTTTTGTAATACATGGGAAAACTAGAGGACCACAAGAAATGCAAAGTCTTTTAAATGTTGATTTTTAAGTATCTTTGTTAAAGTATCAGAGAGTGATGGATACACAGCTTGTTTGTAAGTAGACAAAACCTTATTGAGAGGCCAGTTTCAATCATATGAGAAAGACAAGTGATCAGGATGTGGTCTGGATTGATTGCAAGCAACAGAAGGCCAAAGCTATATCATTGGAATGTGCACGAAATTAGCCGAGTTTAAATTGGGACACAGCAGATCTCCTAACAGAATTCAAATATTGAAGCGGCATTCAAAACTCTGTTTTCTGGATTGAGGTGTGACCAATGAAGAAAAAGAAAGGTTTTGCTTAACAATTGGGCAAGAAGATCTACATAGATGTATCAGATCAAGATTGACAGCTGACGTGCTAACAGACCTATGAAAGATATAGACCAGATTAGAAAACTAATTCAGAGGCAGATTAAACTCTTGTAGTTATCGAGTAAAATTATACTACTTAGAGAGAAGCGTACAAAATCCATAGATTGTTTCTGAGCAGATACAGAGAAAAATGCTCTTTATGTGACTTTTCAGATAAGGAAAACTGGAAAATTATTCAGTTGGTGATCACATCCATCCCATGAAAACTTCCCAGACAGATTTCCTTACTTAAACTAGGAACTTAAAGTGTCAATGAGCTACTGAAGGATGGAATTAAATATGAATTGATCCTTGCTGGTTGACAAAGCTTGCAGGTTCTGAGAATGAACTCAGCAGTTGACTCAATCACTACAACACCGAAACATAACAAGATATGAATAAGGTCCTGTCTTCTGCATGCACCAAGGAGAGGCCAAGCTTTCAAACAATTCTGTAAGGTGTGTTGCAGAAGAGGTGATTGGCAGAGGCAGTACACTCGATCAAAGACTAATACCGCAATATTGAGCCTTGTTCCAACCCAAACTAACTATATTTACAAGGAGTCTTCCAGCGACAACAAAGATCACTTGGCATCCCAATTGGGATGGGGGATGGTACGTATGAGTGAGTTAACAAACTAGAATCTGATGAAATACACAATGAAACAAAGAGTAGTGAACACACATTTCATACTGTCAGTCATACAGTCATAGAGTTGGTCAGCATGGAAACAGACCCTTCACTCCAACTTGTCCATGCTAATTTACCATGCTAATTTAGATATGCTAATTTACCAGCATTTGGCCCATTTCCCTCTAAACCCTTCCTATTCATGTCCCCATCCAGATGCCTTTTAAATGCTGTATTGTACCAGCCTCCACCATTTCCTCTGGCAGCTCATTCCATGCACGCACTACCCTCTGTGTGAAAACGTTGCCCCCCTTAGGTCCCATTTAAATCTTTCCCATCTAACCTTAAACCCTCTAATTTAGGACTCCCCCACCACAGAGGAAAGACCTTGTCTATTTACCCTATTCATTCTCCTCATGATTTTATAAACCTCAATAAGGTCACCCTTCAGCCTCTGACACCACAGGGAGAACAGCCCCAGCCTATTCAGCCTCTCCCTATAGCTCAAACCCTCCAACTCTGGCAACGTCCTTATAAATCTTTTCTGAACCCTTTCAGGTTTCACAACATTCTTCCTGTAGCAGGAATACAATATTTCAAAAGTGGTCTCACCAATGTCCTGTACAGTTGCAACATGACCTCCCAACTCCTATACTCAATGCACTGATCAATAAAGACACGGTGGCACAGTGGTTAGCACTGCTGCCTCACAGTGCTAGAGACCTGGGTTCAATTCCCGCCTCAGGCGACTGACTGTGTGGAGTTTGCACATTCTCCCCGTGTCTGCATGGGTTTCCTCTGGGTGCTCTGGTTTCCTCCCACAGTCCAAAAATGTGCAGGTTAGGTGAATTGGCCATGGTAAAATTGCCTGTAGTGTTAGGTGAATGGGTAAATGTAAGAGAATACATCTGGGTGGGTTGCGGGTCGGTGTGGGCTGAAGGGCCTGTTTACACACTGTAAGTAATCTAATCTAATATACCAAATACCTTCTTCACTATCCGATCTACCTGGGACTCCAGGTCTAATGGAAAACATCAATGTCACAAAAGTGTTTGTGAAAATTCAACTGATTTGTCTTCAGAAAACTGTTGACTATGCATTATTGGCTAAGGTAGACACAGGACCAAAGGTCAACATACTTATCCCATGAATTAAGAAGAAACATAGCGACAGACATGGGAAGCCATGGTCAAACATTTAACGTAAAGCTTTCAGCATACAATACATCACCAATTCCATGTGTAAGATCAATAGTGCTGGAGTGTAAGTATATTGATTTGCCTTGATATCTCAGACATTGTATATTCTAAATGCTGGTAGATAAACAATTGATCATACAACAGCATGTTTCGTGACCCTGCATTAGTTACAAACTATGAAGTTAGTCAAACAGAATTGAAACTGCAGCAGACTATTCAAGAAACACTTGTGGACCTCAATATGAAAGATGACAGGCCAACTTCACTTTCTTCTGAATGAGTGGAGCTAAAATCTCAGCTCTCTGATATAGAGAGAAATAAAAAAATCAAGAAGAAAGGGTGATCAAGCAGTGCAATATAAATTCAAACTTGAGAATGCACTTTCTGAGGTGATGAAGTGATTAGTGTACAAAGATGATTGAAAAGGCATATACAAGATTTGTATCAATAACCCAATGAAATAATTGACAGTTTACTGGAAGTGTTGGAGCATTGCACAAATAGAACAGATCAGGGTCAACAGGTGCAGCCACAGAATCATCAGGGAAAGTGCAAAGACAGGTGGAGGTGCACAGCACTCACAACAAGGAACTGAGAAGCAGTCAGGAGAAAATGTCTTCATCAATAAATGCTAGCAATGAAAGCACCCAAGCAGGTCTGAAAGGAAACCAAACAAGCATTGAAACAGTAAATGGAAGTGATTCAAAGGCATAAAAAAAACCAAAAAGGAAAAGAAAATGTTGGAGAGGCTGGACAGTTATCAGAACAGATTAGGAGAAAGTGAGGACTGCAGATGCTGGAGATCAGAGCTGAAAAATGTATTGCTGGAAAAGCACAGCAGGTCAGGCAGCATCCAAGGAGCAGGAGCGTCGACATTTCGGGCATAAGCCCTTCTTCAGGAATGAGGAAGGTGTGCCAAGCAGGCTAAGATAAAAGGTAGGGAGGAGGGACTTGGGGGAGGGGGGTTAAGGTAAGGGTGATAGCTGGCGAGGGGGAGGGGGTGGAGAGGTCGGGAAGAAGATTGCAGGTCAAGAAGGCGGTGCTGAGTCCGAGGTTTGGGACTGAGATAAGGTGGGGGGAGGGGAAATGAGGAAACTGGAGAAATCTGCATTCATCCCTTGTGGTTGGAGGGTTCCTAGGCGGAAGATGAGGCGCTCTTCCTCAAGGCGTCGTGTTGCCATGGTCTGGCGATGGAGGAGGCCAAGGACCTGCATGTCCTTGGCGGAGTGGGAGGGGGAGTTACAGTGTTCAGCCACGGGGCGGTTGGGTTGGTCGGTGCAGGTGTCCCAGAGGTGTTCTCTGAAACGTTTCGCAAGTAGGCGGCCTGTCTCCCCAATGTAGAGGAGGCCACATTGGGTGCAGTAAATGCAGTAAATGATGTGTGTGGAGGTGCAGGTGAATTTGTGATGGATATGGAAGGATCCCATGGGGCCTTGGAGGGAAGTGAGGGGGGAGGTGTGGGCGCAAGTTTGCATTTCTTGCGGTTGCAGGGGAAGGTGCCGGGAGTGGAGGTTGGGTTGGTGGGGGGTGTGTACCTGACGAGGGAGTCGCGGAGGGAGTGGTCTTTCCAGAATGCTAATAGGGGAAGGGAGGTGGTGGGGTCCTTGGTGGTGGCAGAAATGACGAAGGATGATAAGATGTATCTGGAGGTTGGTGCATCTCCTCCACTTCCCGCTCCTCTGCCCTTGAACCTTGCCCCTCCAATCGCCACCAGGACAGAACCCCACTGGTCCTCACCTACCACCCCACCAACCTCCAGATACATCGTATCATCCCGGCACCTTCCTCTGATGGTAGCTACACTTGAGCCAAGGGCAGTCTGTAACAGAAACGGTATACTCATCCATGAGGTAGCAGACTAGAAGCGATGATATTTTGTGCACACAGCTGAGGGAATGGTATGGGGGAACTGCAAAACCTGTAACCTGGAACTCAATCTGTAACCCGTGGAGCCCATCTCTTTGGTAGGACTGGGAATTGAGTGTTCAGTTTTCTACCCATTGGTAATCCTGATCGTGTGAAGCCATGCTGAAAAGTGATGGATCGATAGTTTAACATGGCTGTCTAAAAGTCAGCAATTTCCGACAGAAGGGATTTGATGACTGGACCCATGCTAGGTTTCCCCATTGGATTGTGGGTGTCTTGGCAAATTGGTTACATGTTCAAATCCAGACTGGCTGCAAGCAAACTGTGATTCACTGTCTGGCACAGCCATATCAATAATCCCAGGAGTAGTGAATGTTACGTACAAAACCCTGACAAATACCTCTGTGGTGGCAATATAGAACGTTTTCACTTCAATCCTCTGAGAAATATTCTCGACAGTAATACAGTAAGATTGTCTGTCCAACATAAATAGGTCACTTTCGACTTATTCCCATGGCCTGATGGGGATGTAATGGGGATCAGTGGATCTTGCTGCTGAGGGCTGTTTTACAGTCAGTTATGAAGCCATCGCTCTCTTTTGAGATACATTGACAATAAATGAAGGAGGCGATGGCCCAGTTGTATTATGACTAGATTATCAATGTTCTGGGGACCCAGGCCTGAATCCCACCATGACATATGGTGGAACTTGAATCCAATAAAATACCTGGAATTAAGAAACTGTTGCTGATGGTTGGGGGAAAATCCATCTGATTCACTAGTGTCCTTTAGGAAAGGAAACTGCCATCCTTACCTGGCCTGGTCCACATGTGACTCCAGGCACGCAACAATTGGCAATTAGGGCTGGGCAATAAAATGCTGACCATCCACAACCAGTGAATGAATGAAAAAAATGCACCATAACTTGGTAACCCCTAAGGCTCTCTGCCAAAGCTTGTCTGGGATATCTCATTGGAGTACAGCTGGAATCACCAGTCCTCCATCAAACCCCAGCCAGTCACCTATATCGTCAATGCTCAAAATAGGTCTTCACGGCCAATTCTTTGGTATGGCCACTGCTTAATACAATACTGACAAATACTCTGGGTCCTTCTTTAACTCCTGGTGGATTTGATTCGGCCTGTTTCGGGTTGCTGATCAGTGTACCACCACTGCCTGAGTACATCTTTCAATTTCACCAGGAAATTCCTCATCACTGATTGTAAAAGGCTGTCAATTGACATTTGGGAGAGTGCATCCGTTATCGATTGTAGCTTCCTCTGCACATATTTCACCTGACAAGCAAACCTCATAAGGAGAGTCAGAATTTCTGTATTGTAGAGGCAACCTTGCTAATTTTCTCTTTCTAACAGGGAGACCCATGATAAATGGCTTGTCTGTTTGAGCATTCTCAGGCCAAGGGTGTAATCTGAAAATCTTTTAATTTCCGATTGGACGGTAGAAAACTTAAATATTGTCCCAATGAGACATTTTTTCACACGGTGGCTCAGTGGTTAGCACTCTGCCTCACAGCGCCAGGGACCGGGGTTCAATTCCAGCCTTGGGCGACTATCTGTATGGAGTTTGCATATTCTCCCCGTTTCTGCGAGTGTTTCCTCTGGGTGCTCTGGTTTCCTCCCACAATCCAAAGATGTACAAGTTAAGTGAATTGGTCATGCGAAATTGCCCGTAGTTTTCAAGGATGTGTAGTTGAAACTTTATTGCTGGAACAGCACAGCAGGTCAGGCAGCATCCAGGGAACAGGAGATTCGACATTTCGGGCACAGGCCCTTCCTGAAGAAGGGCCTGTGCCCGAAACGTCGAATCTCCTGTTCCCTGGATGCTGCCTGACCTGCTGTGCTGTTCCAGCAATAAAGTTTCAACTTTGATCTCCAGCATCTGCAGACCTCACTTTCTCCTCAAGGATGTGTAGGTTAGGTGCATTAGATAGGGGTAGATATAGGATAATAGGGTAGGGGAATGGGTCTGGATTGGTTACTCTTCGGAGTGTGGACTTGTTGGGCTGAAGGGCCTGTTTCCACACTGTAGGGATTCTATGATTTTTATGATTTATGACAGCATTGTCTTCCAACTATTCTGTTTGGTCTTCATCACATTCCCGAAGTAAAAGGGAAATTATGTAGTCTGGAATCTGTTGCCAGTGACTCAGTGTCACATTTCAATGCCTCATTGGTTTTAATGTTTTAAAATGCATTCTCAGGAATGTGGGCATCATTGGCTGAGCCAGAATTTATTGCCCGTCCCTAGTTTCCCCTTGAGAAGGTGGGGGTGAGCTGCCTTCTTGAACATTTGCAGTCCACCTGCTGTGGATTGTTCCGCAATGCCCTGAGGAAGGGAATTCCAGGATTTTGACCCAGCGACAGTGAAGGAACAGCAATATATTTCCAAGTCAGGATGGTGAGTGGCTTGGAGGAGAACTTGCAGGGGGTGTGGTTCCCATGTATCTGCTGCCCTTGTCCTTCTAGATGGAAGTGGCCGTGGGTTTGGAAGGTGCTGTCTGAGGAGCCTTGGTGAATTTCTACAGTGCATCTTGTAGATGGTACACACTGCTGCTATTGAGAGTCAATGGTGGAGGGAGTGGATGTGTGTGGATGTGGTGCCAATAAAGTGAGCTGCTTTGTGCTGGATGGTGTCGAGCTTCTTGAGTGTTGTTGGAGCTGCCCCCATCCAGGCAAGTGGGGAGTATTCCATCACACTCCTGAGTTGTGCTATGTGACTGATGGACAGGCTTTGGAGAGTCAGGAGGTGAGTTACTTGCTACAGGATTCTTAGTCTCTGATCTGCTCTTGTAGCTGCAGTAATTACATCACACAATCACAGATTTGTTACAGTGCAGAAAGAAGCTATTCAGCCCATCATGCTTATACTGGTCTCTGACTGATCCGGTTCAGTTTCTGATCAATGGGAGCCCACAAGATGTTGATAGTGGGGAATTCAGTGATAGTGATGCCACTGATTGTCAGCGGGGCATGGTCAGATCCTCTCTCACTGGAGATAGTTATTGCCAGGCACTTGTGTGTGGCATGAATGTTATTTACCACTTGTCTGCTCAAACCGAACGTTTGATCATGGACTGTGTCAGTGTCTGAGGAGTGGCAAATGTTAATGTGTGAAACTTGTGGGGATTACTCAGGCTGTATCACTGAGGCTGCCAGTCAAATCTAATTCCAACCTGTTAGCTTCTTCTTATTATTCATTCATGGGACATGGGCATCACTGGCTCAACCAGCATTTATTTCCCATCCTTAATTGCCCAGAGGGCAGCTAAGAGTCAACAACACTGTTGTGGATGTGGAGTCACAAGTAGGCCATACCAGGTGAGGGATTAGAGACTCCAGCCTCCTACTTGTTGACCAAGTAAGGATAGCAGTTTCCTTCCCTAAAGGACATTAGTGAGCCAGATGGAATTTTCTGACATTCGACAACTTTTTCATGGGCATCCTTAGACTCTTAATTCCAGATGTTTTCATCAATGGATTCAAATTCCAACATCTGCTGTGACAGGATTCGAAATCAGTTTCTAAACGGGGTTTTCTGTTGGAACATGTTCATCGCTGTGTGGAAAGGGGTGGGCTTTGGCTGGTGATGGGAACCGGGATGAAGTGGATTGGGGTTGGGAGAGTAACATCCCAGCGGGCAATATCTTCTTGTTTCTCCACCAACCTCAACTTCTTAATAAAAATCACTGTTTCCTTAAGAGATATTTAAGTCAAGTGCTATTCTTCCAATGTAATCTCACAATCACTATGGTAGCTGGATAAATATTTGTACATTACAGTTTCTGCAAATGTAATCCTTTTGGATAGAAAGGTAATACACAGACATGTTTTTGTTCTCAGTGTGTTTCAGTAGAATAAGGCTTTGGCATACAACACCTGCCCTGTGCAGTTCATAAAGGGTTCATTTGGATGTTCATTCTGTAGAAAATCAGATTCTTTCAACACTCAGTGTTGAAGATCTGTCATCGGTCTCACTCAAGTGCAACAAAAGCCCTTAGACATCAAAATGTTCTCTAGTCATTCCAATCGTGCATTGCAATTCATTTCATACTTGAAGCATTGTTGACCTTTTAGACAGACATATATTATTTGCCTGCTTATCTATTATGTGATTATTTATTTAAAAATGTGCCTGGCAGTGTTTGACTTATGACAGTAAAACAACAATTACTTGAGGCAAACATTTCTCCATTTTTAAACTTTACTATGTGGCCATATTATATTTTTATGAGGGTTTCTGTCTGTGTTTGCCAACAAAACTAAATGGGATGTATATATATAAAAATATTATATATATGTATATCTATATATCTATGTATATATGTGTATATGTATATAAGGGGCATGCTTTAGTGCAATTGCCCCAGGTTCCAGAGCAATCAGCTTGTCTGCTTTCTGCGTTCAAAGTCTGACTGATTTAAACTGAAAGAAAATTAGAGACCTGTATTTGCTTAGCACCTTACCACATCTCCAGAAATACAAACAGCAAAGCACATCATAGCAGCTCGGAAACAGACTCCTCAGTCCAACTCATCCATCCCGACCAGATATCCTAAATTAATCTAGTCCCATTTACCAACATTTGGCCCCTATCCATCTAAACTCTTCCAGATGTCTTTTAGTATTATATTTGTACCAGCCTCCATCATTTCCTCCGGCAACTCATTCAGGCATTCTGCGTGGAAACAGTTGCCTCTTAGGTCCCTTTTAAATCTTTCCCCTCTCACCTTAAACCTATGGCCTCTAGTTCTGGACTCCCTTACCCCAGGGAAAAGACCTTGTCTATTTATCCTATCCAGGCCTCTCATGATTTTATAAATCTCTATAAGGTCACCCCTCAGCCTCCGACACTCCAGGGAAAGCAGCCTGAGCCTATTCAGCCTCTCCCTGTAACTCAAACTCTCCAACCCTGGCAACATCCTTGTAAATCTCTTCTGAACTCTTTTAAGTTTCACAATATCCTTCCGATAGTCATGCAAAATGAATTGGTTAGCCATTGTCAGCAGTGTCACTTTGTTAGGCAGGAAAGGACGGAAGTCACAGCAAAATCCCACAGATATGGCTGCCATCTACAAGATGATTAGGGGGTTAGATAGGGTCGACAGTATGAACCTTTTCCCGCGTATTGAGTCGGGTATTACAAGGGGGCATAGCTTTAAATTAAGGGGGGGTAGATATAGGACTGATGTTAGGGGTAGGTTCTTCACTCAGCGAGTCGTTAGTTCATGGAATGCCCTGCCTGTAACAGTGGTGGACTCTCCATCTTTATGGGCATTTAAGAGGGCATTGGATAGGTATATGGAGGATAGTGGGTTAGTGTAGTTTAGGTGGGCTTGGATCGGCGCAACATCGAGGGCCCAAGGGCCTGTACTGCGCTGTATTCTTCTATGTTCTATGTTCTATATTGTTATGTATCTATAAAGCCAAGGCCACATTTATTCCCAGATGTAAGCATCCTTCATTAGTTGAATTTGTACAGCCTCAAGGTGTTGGGTTTGGAGGAACAAGGATGACAGAAAGTGGTTAGCCTCTCAGTAGGATTCCCAGCACCCCATAGTTGGAATGATCATCTCAGGTCTGCTGTCAACTGCAGGACTATCCACTCTATCCATGCCCCTCATTATTTTGCATACTTTTACCAGGTCACCCCACAGCCTCCAATGCTGTATCAAAAACAATCCAAGTTTGTCCAACCTCTCCTAATAGCTGATACATTCCAATTCTGGCCACATCCTGGTAAACTTCTTCTGCACTCTCTCCAGAGCCTCCACAGCCTTCCCATAGTATGGTAATCAGAACTGCACAAAATGCTCCAAATGTGGCCTAACCGAAGTCTTATGCAGCTGCAACATGATTTGCCAACCTGTACACTCAGTGCTGCAACCAATGAAGGTAAACTCCTTCGTTATCACCTTATCCACTTGTGTTGCCACTTTCAGGGAGCTATGGATTGCTCTGTATATCAATGCTCTGTTACGACACCAGGTAATCTTCCTGCTTAATTTAAACCAGCAACACAGAAAAGATTTATCCCGTGCAGTAATCTGTGAAAATTCGAGAGGCCAAGAACTATTTAACAACTTTATTTCTTAAAGTATAACAGAGAATAATTAACTAACAACTATTTGCAACTCCTGCCTCGAACTTATCTTTTACCTTCCCTTCTATAAAACTAGTCTGATAAAACCTCTGATTAAGATTTACCAAAAATTCAAATTTTCAAAACCAGCCCAGTGTCGAATCTTCTCATTATATCTTCCTCTGTCTTCTTTTCTTCTTCTTAGGGATTTCTGCTTCACAGGTTACTAATTGATAAAGGTACCTTTAAGAGAGCTATTCTCCAGGCAGTCTGCAGCTGCTGCAGGCTTGGCAGTCCTCCTCCCGACTGGGCAATTTTCCCCTGTCTTATATTCCCCCAACTATCAGATTGTGGCACTGGCTTTTAAGATTGTCAATATACTAAATTCAAACTTGATTGGAGTTTGGGATTTTTCGGGGTATAATTTAAACTGATTGGCCTAATTCGAATTGGCTTTGTTGTCTCCAGGCAACCAGCTAATCGAGTTGTTTGACCAAATGTTACATTATATCTTGTTTAGAAACTTGGCGTTGTGTCAGGTAGTTCTGCTAGCTTTTAACTCTCTTACAGTACACCCACATCTTAAGAAAAAATGAACCATTATAATGAAAAGATGGCTCCTTCTTTTCTCTATTCTTTAAACACATTACCTAACATACTGAAAGCTCTAATCTAAGTTTACCTTAACTTCTTGCCATATAATTACATATTATATATATTTATATCCATTAAATAAATATAAATCTCATCTAAACTCTATCAGTTAAATCCACGATAACGCATCTTGCGACCTGCAACATATATGATTTTTAAATTAAAAGTCTGTAACATAAGACATGAACGAAAAAGTCTCATGTTCTTGTCTTTAAAGAGTCCTAAGAAGGTAAGCGGATTGTGATCCGTGTACACAACTGTCTCCGCCACATCGTTTGTGACATACACGTTAAAATGTTGTAAGGCCAGGGCCAAACTCAATTGTTCTTTGTCAATTGTGGAGTATTTCCTCTGGTGGGTGTTGATCTTCTTTGAACAGTAACCACCTGGCAGCTCAATCCCAACCTCCTCTTCCTGTGGGAGTACAGCTCCAACTCCAATGTCACTAGCATCAATGGCGACTTTAAAAGGTTATGAAAAATTTAGTGTAGTTAAAACTGGTTTGGTGATTACTATGGCTTTCAAATGGTCGAATGCCTCCTGGCATGTCTCTCTCCACTGAAACTGTGTGTTCTCCTTCAGCAAATCGGTTAATGGTGCCACTACACTGCTGAGGTTTGGAACAAACTTCTGATAGAATCTGCTGAGTCCTAAGAATCGAAGCACCTCTTTCTTCGAGTTTGGTCACGGAAATTCCTGGATGGCCTTTGTCCTTGCGTTCCGTGGGGTTGACTTTCCATGACTGATGTTATGTCCCAAGACTGTCACTTCTACTTTTGCAAATTCAGTTTTATTTAAGTTTATCACCAGTTTTGCTTCTCACAGTCATTCAAAGAGCTCTGCCAACTGTACCATATGATCTTTCCAGGACTTACTAAAGATCACTATATCATCCAAATAGACTGCACAGTTTGTTAACCCAGCCACAACTCTGTTCATGAGGCTTTGGAATGTGGTGGGTGCTTTCTTCATTCCAAAGGGCATCACTTTAAACTGATACAGACCATTTGGGGTTACAAACGCAGATGTTTCTTTTGCCATCTCTGATAAAGGTACCTGCCAGTAACCACGCATTAAGTCCAACTTGGTGATGTAACTGGTTTGTCCGACTTTCTCAATTCGGTCCTCCAATCTAGGAATTGGATAGAAGTCTGATTTTGTAACGGCGTTGACCTTCCGATAATCCATGCAGAATCGTTGAGTCCCAGCCGGTTTGGGAACTAAGGCGATCGGTGAACTCCACTGACTCTGGCTTGGTTTGATGATGTCCTCGTCGAGCATGGCCTCCACCTCCACCTGGACCTGTCTGGCTTTGAGAGGATTAAGCCGATAGGGGTGTTGTTTTATCGGAGCAGTATTCCCTATGTCTACGTCATGTACAATAGCATTAGTCCTTCCCATCTGATTGTTACGTATGTCCTTATATTGCGATAAGAAATCTTTCAACTGTGTCTGTACTACTGAGACAGATAGCTTACTAACCTATCCCACTCCTCAAGGACCTCTTCATTTGTTAACCTATTTTGAGGCACCTCAAAATCCACATCATCTGGATTTGATTCGTCACCCTGCGGGACAGTAACTAACACCTGTTTCTCCAGTTCTTTCTCTCTGGTATTATACAGTTTCAACATGTCACATGACATACCTGATACCTTTTTTCCTATCTGGTATCTTTACTAGATAATTCACCTGGCTCAACTTTTTCTCAGTTGTTAGGGATCACTAAACCTGGCTTTTAAGGGAAATCCTATCACTGGTTACAGTACTAACACATCATCCCTTCGGGAAACATCCGAGTCTCAGAGCTTTTATTCTGCCACCTTCTTCATTCTACACTGTGCCCTTTTTAGGTGCTGTTTAGCTAATTCACCTTCCCGAGTTAATCTCTCCCTCACTTCCAATAAATAATCTAAGTGTGAGATCTCCGACTTTGGTCCTGTCAATTTTTAAAAAAATTAATTTCAAAGGGCCTCTCACTTCATGCTCAAATATTAACTTGAAGGGAGTGAACTGAGTGCATTAGTTTGGGGCATCTCTAATGGCAAACATTATGACTGAGATCCTTTATCCCAATCAGTCGGGTAATCCTGCAGTATGTTGTCAACATGGTCTCCAGGGTCTGAAGCCACCTTTCTAAAGCTCCCTGGGATTCAGGATGATACGCACTGGATTTAAAGTGCTGTATACCTAAGCTATCCATAACCTCCTTAAACAGCCTCGCAGTAAAATTTGACCCTTGGTCAGACTGAATCTCTCTGAGTAGCCCATACCGTGTGAAGAAAGCTACTAACTCCTCTATCACCTTTTGGCCTTGATACTCCGTAATGGAATTGCCTCCGGAAATCTGGTAGACACATCCATTATCGTTAATAAATGCTGGTTCCCACTTTTAGTTCTCGGGAGGGGACCTACACGATCAATTATAACCCGTGTGAAAGGTTCTTCAAATGCAGGAATTGGCAACAAAGGGGCTGGTTTTATTACTGCCTGTGGCTTACCTACCATTTGGCATGTGAGACACATACGGCAGAAGTTAGCCACACCCTTGTGCATTCCAGGCCAATAAAAATGCTTTTATACCTTAGCCTGAGCCTTTCCTACCCCTAGGTAACCTCCTCCAGATAGTTCAGGTGTTACCTGTAACACTTCCTGTCTGTATGCTACCGGCAACATAATCTGGTGTACTTCGGCCCCTCTTTCCTCTGCACTAACCTGCTGTGGTCTCTATTTCTGCCTTAGGATTTTATCTTTAAGATAATAACCCTCCAGAATATTCTCTGCCTTCTTTTCGGAGTACACATCCACATACATATCTTTTATCGTCTTGACTTGCTTTTGCAAGTATCTTAGATTTTCAGGACTAAATACTTCTGTCTAGCCCTCTGCCTGTTCAGGTTTTTCCTGCACCATTACATCAAACAGGGTATCCACTAACTGAACCTCAACTCCTTTATCTTTCTCTTTACTTTTCGTTTAGTGCCATGACTTATGACAGTGGGAATTTGGTTACCACAGAGTCTGGGAAAATACCAGGATATTTCTATTCTAACTCCTCAGTTTCTTGGTCTTCCTTGGTCTTCTCCACAGCATGGATGTCACTCCCACCTGGATCCTGCCAAATCATTCCCAAGAACAAACTGAATTCCTGGAACTGACCCTCTGTCAATCACTCCCACTGTTCCTTCCCCAGTCTGAGTTGGCACTCCAACCTGATCTGACATTCGCTGCTGCTCCCATACTCAAATTCCTTCTGCACTCACCAACCTCCCATCAACTGTTCTCTCTTGTATTCTTTCTCCTGATTCTTTGATCGATGATTCTAAAGGGTTTGAAAATCAAACCCCCTGGTTATGACCACAACAATTTAAATGTTAATTCAAACATTGCTGCAATGGCCCCTCTTGGGGTTTATGTGAATGTAATTACCCAAGATCAATGGATACAATTTTCCCAGCTTTGGAAAGAAGATTGCAGATTGGAAAGAAAGTCGGGAGGATCATGTGAGATTAGCAGGTCAGGACCATCCCATCAATGAGAGCCAGAAGTTCTATTTTCCAACCAAGTATTGAAGGATTAGACGGATTCTCTCTAGTGATTGGTGAGGGGTGTATTTACATGCACGTGTAGCCTCACTATTCCCTCATCTCATCTCATAGATACGCAGTTTCACTTTCTCCCACCTGCCTCAGAGAAACTAGGCAACGACAGTTCCTGACATGGAACGCGGAATAGGTAACTGGTCACACCAGCTCACCGTTAGCTCCTTCAGATCTGCATCACTCGCCAACATCTCAGGCCACACTCCACGAGCAGTGACTGCATACACCCCGTCATGCAGCAGAACCTCCAGGTGCACAAGGGTGAAACAGGGGGCCAGTTACCCTTTATCATACATGGCCTGGACAAATAAAATAAACCACACAGGGCAGCTGTGGATGGCTACCATTTGACTGGATGCACAATTGGGCTTTAAAGATGCCAGCAGTACCAAGAAACCCAGGAGGTGCCTGCAGTGAACAATACTCTGTCCTGTGGTGACTGGAAAAATATAGTGAGTGGGGCACTGTGAGGACATAGTGGTAGTTAGCTTTGGGAAGGCAGTGTGAGAAAACTTGTTAGGATTCACAGAGAGAAACTCTCCTTGAATTAAGAATCTAAAATTAGCCAACTTCTCTCAAGATTCAGCCCAATAAGTTTGGGCAGTTACTTTCCTTTATCCGAGGGATATCAGTCCAGATTGGCTGTCAGAAACCTAACAGAAACCTGCAAACTCTCACGCCATATCAATGCAATCCTGGAAAGTAACATTTAATTCCATTGTATCACTTTTAACATATGCTACTTGAAGTTTCCATTAACATTGTCGTTTAAAATTGGAGGAACGCAGATATATTTGTTGGTTCAAGGGTTGAAGGAAATTGCAGATGTATATTAGAAAATCTCATCATTCTTAGGTTCAGTGCAAATCTATAGCTAACTAAATGGTTAGCTGAACTATAACTAACCATTTTTAAGTGGTTGGCATTGAATTTGACTTTTATTAAATCGTTTCCAATAACTGTTGGCTAAGTTAAGCATGCTTACAATGACAAATTATTACTCCATGTCTCGTCTTTTGGTTTGAAGCATACATATGTCTTCCAGGATCATTTATCCAGATAGCTATTGTGTTTGCTACACCTTAATCTGCTGCCAGGAGATCAAGGGGAATTGAATTTGCCAGATTTAACATCAAAACCAGAATCCCACAGTTAGTGACTACTGTTAAGGTCAATCTCAGTTTTAAGCCTGAACTCCTTGTTTGGGAATCCAGCATCCGATCTGTAAATAAATTTAAGAAGCCAGCAAACCTGAGACACTGCAAAGAAATGTTAGACTAGTGAAAATGTAAATGCTTTTGTCGAAATATAGAGGATCTCAACTTTAAACAGCCTGGAAAAAACAACTATCCAATGACTTGCTTTTTCTGAATCACACAATATCAATAACTTCTCCTTTGATAGACATGGCGTACTGCTGTTTTCTCAGGCTTAATTGAATGACTACACTCCTAATTCATTCCAAAATTGTGATGAGAGTTGATAATTAAAGCATAAAATGGGCATGTTGCATTGAGTAGTCAGGTTGGGACTGGACTCAGAGGACGTCTTTGTATTTGTGCAGTGTTTAGTTATTATTTGGGCAGGCTGAATTCTCTCAGGTGTGTCTGCACTCATGGTATTTGGAAGTGAGAAACTTCCTCATTTTGGCTTCTGGTACATAGAGCTAACCCTTTAGATGCTGAAGCACCACTCAATAGTTCCTTGTACTACTTCCAATATTTTTACATAGAAACATAGAAATCAGGTATGGTGTGGGCCATTCGGCCCTTTTGAGCCTGCTAGAGTCATAGAGTCATAGAAACCTTCAGTCCAACTCATCCATGCAGACCAGATATCCTAACTGAATCTATTCCCATTTGCCAGCACTTGGTCCATATTATTCTACAACCTTCCTATTCCTATATCCATCCAGATGCCTTTTAAGTGCTGTTATTGTACTAGTCTCCACCACATCCTCTGGCAGCACATTCCATACACGACCAGCCTCAGTGTGAAAACGTTGTCCCTTAGGTCCCTTTTATATCTTTCCTCTCTCACCCTAAACCTATGCCCTCTAGTTCTGGACTCCCCCACCCTAGAGAAAAGACCTTGCCTATTTATCCTATCCATGCTCCTCATGATTTTGTAAATCCTCATAAGTTCACCCCTCAGCCTCCGATGCTCCAGAGAAAACAGCCCCAGCCTGTTCAGCCTCTCCCTATAGCTCAAATCCTCCAACTCTGGCAACATTCTTGTAAATCATTTGTGAACCCTTTCAAGTTTCACAACATCTTTCCAATAAGAAGGAGAACAGAATTGCACGCAGTATTCCAACAGTGGCCTAACCAATGTCCTATGAAGTCAGAACATGACCTCCCTACTCCTATTCTTAATATTCTGACCAATAAAGGAAAACATACCAACTGCCTTCTTCACTATCCTAACCATCTGCGACTCTACTTTCAAGGAACGATGAACCTGCACTTCAAGGTCTCTTTGTTCAGCAACACTCCCTAGACCTTACCGTTAAGTGTATAAGTCCTGCTAAGATTTGCTTTCCCAAAATGCAGCACCTCGCATTTATCTGAATTAAACTCCACCTGCCACTCCTCAGCCCATTGGCCCATCTGATCAAGATCCCGTTGTAATCTGAGGAAACCCTCTTCGCTGTCCACTACACCTCCAATTTTGGTTGCATCTGCAAACTTACTAACTGTACCTCTTATGCTCGCATCCAAATCATTTATATAAATGACAAAAAGTAATGGACTCAGCACCAATCCTTGTAGCACTCCACTGGTCACAGGCCTCCAGTCTGAAAAATAACCCTCCACCACCACCCTCTGTCTTCTACCTTTGAGCCAGTTCTGTATCCAAATGGCTAGTTCTCCCTGTATTCTGTGAGATTGAACCTTGCTAATCAGTCTCTCATGGGGAACCTTGTCGAAAGCCTTACTGAAGTCCATATAGATCACATCTACTGCTCTGCCCTCATCAATCCTCTTTGTTACTTCTTCAAAAAGCTCAATCAAATTCATGAGACATGATCTTCCACGTCCAAAACCTCTGCCATATGATAAGATCATGACTGATCCTCCATCTTAATGTCACATTCTTATAGAACATTATGAAGAGAATAGATGATATAGAAGCAGAGACATTGTTTCCACTGGCAGGTGAAACTAGAACTAGGGAGCACAGCCTCAAAATAAGGAGGAGCGGATTTCGGACTGAGCTGAGGAGGACCTTCTTCACCCAGAGGGTTGTGAATCTATGGAATTCCCTGCCCAGGGAAGCAGTTGAAGCGACCTCGTTGAATGATTTTGAGGTAAAGATAGATAGACTTTTGAGCAGTAAAGGAATTAATGATGATGATGAGCGGGTGGGTAAGTGGAGTCGAGTCCATGAAAAGGTCAGCTATGATCTTATTGAATGGTGGAGCAGGTTTGAAGGGATAGATGGCCTACTCCTACTCCTATTTCTTATTTTCTTATGTTCCTGCTTTCTCCTTATACCCTTGATTTTTAAAAAATATTAACATGTATCAATTTTTTGCTTGAAGATATCCAGTGACTTGGCCTCCACAGCCTTATGTGGTAAAGAATTCCACAGGTTCACTCCCCTCAGAGTGAAGAAATCTTTTACTATCTCAGTCCTAAATGGCCCGCCCTGTATCCTGAGACTCTGTGCCCTGTTTCTAGACTCCCCCAACCAGGGAAACATCCTCCCCATCTCTAGTCTGTCTCGCCCTCTTAGAATTTTCTGTGTTTCAAGTAGATTCCTTCTCATTCTTTCAAATTCTAGTGAATAGAGTCAAACTAATCTCTCATTGGACAGTCCAGCCAAGCCCAGTGAACCTCTGCTGGACTCTCTCTATAGAGATTATATCCTTTCTTAGGTGGGGAGACCAAAACTGCTTGCAAGATTCTAACTTGCCTCTGTATAACTGCAATAGGACATCCGTCTTCCTGAATTGGTGGAGGTGTTGGCATGGTGGTCACGTCATTAGACCTTAGCGATCTAGTACCTGGAGATATGGGATCAAATCCAACCACAGCAAAATTCAATTTAAACAAAAGGAGGAATATTGGAACCAAAAACTTGCCCATGGTGAATGTGTGTTGACTCCTCAGCTCAGTCTTAAATGGGCTTGCTCCTTATTCTGAGACAGTGTCTGCTTGTTCTGAACGTGTTCTGGATTCCTAGCCATAAGAAACATTCCTTTTGAATTCATCCTTTTGAGGCTTTTAAGCATTTTATAAGTTTCAATAAGATCACTTCTCATTCGTCAAATCTCTGGAGGGTACAGGCCAAGTCTTTGAATGTCCAATCCCTTCACAGGATGGAGTAAAAACTTTCTGCTTCTTCATTGAACATACACTTGAACTGTCCAGAATTGACTGCCACCCTCTTCTGCCTGGCTGAGCTTGTAGATGCAGTGAACAATTTCTCTTTTGCCTTGTCTCACATCCTCCAAGTAAAAGATGTAGCTACGGGCACACACATGGGGCCCCAGTTATACCTGTGACTACAGTGGGGAACATCGAGTATTCTTTCTCCCAGTTAAGAGGTATGATGCTTAACATTCAATGTATAATCCACATTGTTCTCAGAACATGATTATTTCTGCTCTGCCGTCTATCAGCACCTTGAATAGTAAACAAGGAGTGGTAGGCTGGCATTGTCCATGGAATGCCAACACATGGTACCATTGATTGCAGATAGCTATTCTGTGTTCCCTGCATTTTTAAGGTGTGTTGGCTTGCTGTTGGGAGCATTATTTCTTTAAACCAGATTGCAAAAGATTGTTACAATGATTTTCTACTCAATGAGCAGCTTCTAAAAAGACAGGATCTCTTCAATGTGACAATGCCCAGTATATTTTTACAGAACATGCTGGATTTCAAGATGATATCATGGTGAGCAAAAGCTGTTAACACACTTGCTCTACAGAGGGCAGTATGAGACCATAAACATTATAAATAAGCTCCAAAATAAATATGAACACAAATCCATCTACGTGCACAAAAGAAAAAGCACACACACATACATTTAGAAACACAATAAAAGCACCAACGTAAAAGCGAAGTGTTGCGGATGCTGGAGATCTGAAATAAAAAGCAGACAATGCTGGAGAAACTCAGCAGCTCGGGCAGCATCTGTGGAGAGTGAAACAGAGTTAATGTTTCGAGCACAATGTGACCCTTTGTTTGGAACTGAAGGGAGCTGGAGTGACAGTATTTATGCTCTTGAGAAAGGGAGGAGAAGGAACGAGTGGAACAGCTCGTAAAGAAGCTCAGAGTAAAAGGCAACGCGAGTGCTAATGGGAGCAGAGGAAAGATATGGGTGAAAGGTCGGTGTTAATAGCAGAAAATAGGTCAGCTCTACTGAGAGCAAACCCAACAGGATGGTCTGTGAAGGATTTCCAGAGTGGTTCTCAGCAGGTCCTGGAGCATATGAGGAGAGAGAAAATAGCGTTAACATTTGACATCCAGCAGCTAGAAATGTTAACTCATCCTGAAGAAGGGTCACTGGACTTGAAATGTTAACTCTGATTTCTCTCCAAAGGTGCTGCTGGACCGGCTGAGTTTCTCCAGTAACTTCTGCTTTAGTTTTGATGTTGTCCTTTCCCATAGTGTCCCAGTAACACTGTCACATACCTGAGTCATAGAGTCATATAGCATGGAAACAGACCCTTCGGTCCATGCCCTCCATAATCCCAAACTTAACCATGAGCCTTAAACTTGGATTCACTTTCCAGCCTGCAGGATTGTCCTAGCCTCTTACATTGACTTATCTCAGTCTTTCAATCTCCTGTGTTCTGCAGAACTGCAACTTCAGAAGCAATTTCTGTAGACAGCTGAAGGATAACGCAATTTCCCTCACACTGGTGTGTTCGGAACTTGTAGAATTGTTCAGATGTCAATGCCACTTCCACTCCCATCTTGGATAATCTGGCTTCATAATCACTGATAACTTGTGGCATCATCTGGTTGTTAACATTTCCCAAACTGATCATGGGTCAGGATTTAAGTCAACCTATTCCATCCAGGCATTGAGGTTAATGGATGCCCATTAAGGGGAAGAAATTGTGGGGGTAGGGAAAAAGCAATTGGTTTAACCAACAGGTCAAAGCTCTTCTAGAAACAGCCAGCACAGACTGGATGGGCAAGGCAGTTGTAATTGGACAGGGCTTTGGCAAGACCACATCTGGAATACTGTGTGCAGTTTTAGTCTCCAAATTTAAAGAAGGACATACCTACGTTGGAGTAAACAGACATAAAAGTGTGATTGAAAAGATGCCAACTGTGATAAATTACAAATCCCAGTTCAACACATACACTTGCTCTCTGCAGGGAACTTAATATCTTATTCATTCTTGCTCGCCCATCACTAATTGCCCCTAAACTGGCTTGCAGAGTTATGTCAGAGGGCAGTTAGGAGTGAGCCACATTAATGGACACATAGATATTATTAACCAATCTGATCGGACATACTGTGTCACACCCCTGGGGCTTGAACTTGGATCCTCTGGCCAGGGGCATTATCACTGTACCACAAGAGCCCTTTAATGGGGTCATATATAGGTCAGATCAGATAAGGATGGCAGATTTCCTTCCCTTAAATGTATAATATAGTCATAGTGATAGAGATGTACAGCATGAAAACAGACCCTTCAGTCCAACTCATCCATGCCGACCAGATATCCCAACCCAATCTAGTCCCACCTGCCAGCACCTGGCCCATATCCCTCCAAACACTTCCTATTCATATACCCATCCAAATACCTCTTAAATGTTGCAATTGTACCAGTCTCCACCACTTCCTCTAGCAGCTCATTCCATACATGTATCACGGTCTGTGTGGAAAAGTTGCCCCTTAGGTCTCTTTTATATCTTTCCCCTCTCACTCTAAACCTATGCCTTCTAGTTCTGGACTCCCCCACCCCAGGGAAAAGACTTTGCCTATTTACCCTATCCATGCCCCTCATAATTTTGTCAACCTCTATAAGGTCACCCCTCAGTCTCCGATGCTCCAGGGAAAACAGCCCCAGCCTGTTCAGCCTCTCCCTATAGCTTAAATCCCCCAACCCTGGCAACATCCTTGTAAATCTTTTCTCAACCCTTTCAAGTTTCACAACATCTTTCCGATAGGAAGGAGACCAGAATTGCAACCAATATTCCAACAGTGGCTTAACCGATGTCCTGTACAGCCGCAACATGACCTCCCAACTCCTGTACTCAATACTCTGACCAAGAAAAGAAAGCATACCAAACGCCTTCTTCACTATCCTGTCTACCTGCAACTCCACTTTCAAGGAGCTATGAACCTGCACTCCAAGATCTCTTTGTTCAGCAACACTCCCCAGGACCTTACCATTAAGTGTATAAGTCCTGTTAAGATTTGCTTTCCCAAAAAGCAGCACCTCGCATTTATCTGAATTAAACTCCATCTGCCACTTCTCAGCCCATTGGCCCATTTGGTCAAGATCCTGTTGTAACCTGAGGTAATCCTCTTCGCTGTCTACTACATCTCCAATTTTGGTGTCATCTGCAAACTTACTAACTATACCTCTTATGCTCACATCCAAATCATTTATGTAAATGATAAAAAGTAGTGGACCCAGCACCGATCCTTGTGGCACTCCATTGGTCACAGGCCTCCAGTCTGAAAAACAACCCTCCACCACCACCCTCTGCCTTCTACCTTTGAACCAGTTCTGCATCCAAATGGCTAGTTCTCCCTGTATTCTGTGAGATCTAACCTTGCTAACTAGTCTCCCATGGGGAACCTTGTCGAATGCCTTACTGAAGTCCATATAGATCACATCTACTGCTCTGCCCTCGTCAATCCTCTTTGCTACTTCTTCAAAAAACTCAATCAAGTTTGTGAAACATGATTTCCCATGCACAAAGCCATGTTGACTATCCCGAATCAGTCCTTGCCTTTCCAAATACATGTGCATCCAGTCCCTCAGGATTCCCTCCAACAATGTGCTCACCACCAACATCAGGCTCATTGGTCTATAGTTCCTTGGCTTGTCCTTACCAACCGTCTTAAACAGTGGCACCCCATTAGCCAACCTCCAGTCTTCCAGCACCTCACTGTGACTATCGATGATACAAGTATCTCAGCAAGAGGCCCAGCGATCACTTCTGTAGCTTCCCACAGGGTTCAAGGGTGCTCTTGATCAGGCTCTGGGGATTTATCCACCTTTAACCATTTCAAGACATCCAGCACTTCCTCCTCTGTAATCTGGACATTTTGCAAGGTGTCACCATTTATTTCCCTACAGTCTATATCTTCCATATCCTTCTCCATACATATACTTCCTTCTTTTTCTTAACCAAACCCTCAATTTCTTTAGTCATCCAGCATTCCCTCTACCTACCAGCCTTTCCTTTCACCCTGACAGGAATATACTGTCTCTGGACTCTCGTTATCTCATTTCTGAAAGCTTCCCATTTTCCAGCCGTCCCTTTACCCACATCTACCCCCAATCAGCTTTCGAAAGTTCTTGCCTAATACCGTCAAAATGGTCACTGGCCCCAAAGTGCTCCCCCACTGACACCTCAGTCACCTGCCCTGCCTCATTTCCCAAGAGTAGGTCAAATTTTGTACCTTCTCTAGTAGGTACATCCACATATTGAATCAGAAAATTTTCTTGCACACACTTAACAAATTCCTTTCCATCTAAACCCTTAATACTATGGCAGTCCCAGTCTATGTTTGGAAAGTTAAAATCCCCTTCCATAACCACCCTATTATCCTTACAGATAGCTGAGATCTCCTTACAAGTTTGTTTCTCAATTTCCCTCTGACTATTAGGAGGTCTGTAATACAATCCCAATAAGGTGATCATCCCTTTCTTATTCTCAGTTCCACCCAAATAACTTCCCTGGATGTATTTCCAGGAATATCCTCCCTCAGCACAGCTGTACTGCTATCCCTTATCAAAAATGCCACTCACCCTCCTCTGTTGCCTCCCTTTCTATCGTTCCTGTAGCATTTGTATCCTGGAACATTAATCTGCCAGTCCTGCCCATCCCTGAGCCATGTTTCTGTAATTGCTATGATATCCCAGTCCCATGTTCCTCACCATGCCCTGAGTTCATCTGCCTTCTCTGTTAGGCCCCTTGCATCGAAATAAATGCAGTTTAATTTATTAGTCCTACCTTGTCCCTGCCTGCCCTGACTGTTTGACTCGTTTCTGTTCTCAGCTGTACCCATCTCAGATCGATCTTTTTCCTCACTATCTCCTTGGGTCCCACTCTCCCACCTTACTAGTTTAAATCCTCCCGAGTAGCTCTAGCAAATCTCCTTCCCAGTATATTAATCCCCTTTCAACTCAGGTGCAATCCGTCCTTCTTGTACAGGTCACTTCTACCCCAGAAGAGATTCCAATGATCCAAAAAGATGAATCCTTCTCCCATACACCAGCTCCTTGGCCATGCATTCATCTGCTCTTTCCTCCTATTCCTGCCCTCACTAGCTCATAGCACCGGGAATAATCCAGATATTACTACTCGCAAGGATATCCTTTTTAAATTCCTGCCTAACTCTCTGTAATCTCCTTTCAGAATCTCAACCTTTTCCCTTCCAATATCGTTGGTTCCAATGTGGACAATGACCTCTGCTGGCCCCTCTCCCCCGTGAGAACATTCTGCACACTCTCTGAGACATCCTTGATCCTGGCATCAGGGAAACAACGCACCATTCTGCTTTTTCTCTGCTGGCCACAGAAACGTCTGTCTGTACCTCGGACTAGAGAATCCCCTAAAACATTTGATCTCTTGGAATCCGACCTACCCCTCATTGCACTAGAGCCAGTCTCAATACCAGAAACTTGGCTGTTTGTGCTACTTTCCCCCGAGAATCCATCACCTCCTATATTTTCCAAAAAGCATACCTATTTAAAATGGGTAGATCCACAAAAGACTCCTGCACTGGCTGCCTACCTCTCTTACCCTTCCTGGAGTTAACCCATCTATGTGACTGTATCTGAGACATTCCCCCCTTCCTTTAACTGCCAGCCATCACATACTGTTGCTGTTGCAAATTCCTCATTGCTTCTATCTGTCTCTCCAATCGATTCACTCGATCTGATAAGATTCGCAACCAACAGCATTTATGGCAGATATAGTCCGTAGTAACCCTTAAACTCTCTTTAAACTCCCACATCTGACGAGAAGCGCATATCACTCTACTAAAGGCTATTTTTGCTCCTTCAAAATCTACAGACCCAGAAAATAACACCGTCTCATTACTCTACAAAACACTGCCCCAGGTTAGATTAATAGTTATGGCTTATATTTTAAGTTTAATCAAGAGATTGTTATCTCCAAAAACATATCATCAAGAAAGAACCCACTCTACTCACTACTGCAGATTCTCTGTAGGCCACACTTAAAACAACAATTAACTTATCTGATTCTGTGCTGTGAACATTTGCCCAACAGTTCCTCCAAGATTAATTGTGAATTTCACTGTTTGTTAATTTTCCCAGATGCACTCCGAGGTCCAGCGATACATGAATTCAAACATCAAAGGCAGTAACTGTGCAGGTTCTCTCTCACTCTCACTCTCTCTCTTCTGCACTGTCCTCACCATGTGCTTCCTTTGTCTGTTCTTCTCCCTTTTAAAACTGCTGTTGTTTTGATTTTTTGTTTCCAAAGTTCCAAAACAATGCAACAGCATATAAAACAGTAATTGCTGCTCCTGGGATTTGAGGAAATCACCTTCTACACCTAAAATACCTCAAAAAAAGGAGCAGCTGTTACAGCCAAGTGAACCAGATGTTTTTTTAAAATTAAACTGTCACGACCCCAATTACTAAGATGAGTTTTAAAATTCCAGTTTTTATAATGCCAATTTTTAAGATTGCAACTGAAGTTGCACCAGCCACAATGGTGAGATTTAAACTGTGTTTCCCAAAGAGCTTAGAGTGTAGGTTAGTCTGTTAGCATTCCCACTGCATCATGAATCTCACCTTTAACAATCGCTGGGGAAGAGAGTGAATGCTGAGATAAGTTAGCCGTTAGCAACTCTTAACTGTGTGATGTCGTCCCCATTCTGTGCTAGTTATTATCCCGGCTTTCAAATATCCTCTCTCAGCCTCATACAGAGAACAACATCAGGTCATTGCAAGTGGTTTTCTTGCTGTGGTGCCTTATGACTGTCACTTCTGTGTCCTTGTTTCCAGATCATTGGGCCAAAGTCTACATCAGTGATCATTTCGAAAAAAAGGATGGACTGAATCTTAAAAACAAACTGATATTCCATTCCCTGAGCCTTCTTTAATCCTTTATTAAAATTTATTTAAGAAAGCATGGCGTAGCCATTCCTGAAGTATGATAATACACAGTGCAAATCACTTTTCTTGTAGCAATAAATATGCCTGTAAGCACACTTGGTGAGTTAGACTGTAACTTTAGTGACTCAATGAGAAATATTTGGAGGTTAACTGTCAAATATTGGATGAATAAAACAAATGGGCCTACAATTCAATGTAATCATTATTTTGACCATTTTAAAGAAATGTTCCATTACCATTCCCCAGGCACTGAGGTCTTTGGAGCTGCCTCTTACACAGAGCACTAATTTAAGCATCGCAATAAGTCATGCAATTACTTTGGAATGGAGATTCTAGGGTTGGCCAGCTGACGGTCAAAGAAAATAAATGTTAATAAGTGAGAGGGCTATGGGGGGAAGGCAGGGGGAGGAGCATCATCAAAGAGCCAGCAGTGGCATAATGGGTAAAGGCCTCCTTCCTTGCTTCAGGATTCTAAGTGACTTTGACATTGCGTTTAAGAATTCTTGTGATGTGTGATGCTTACCTGTAGTACCTTGGTCTACAGGTGAAGGGGCAGCGCTCTGAAAGCTTGTGATTTCAAATAAACCTGTTGGACCTGGTATCATGTGACTTCTGACTTTGCGAAGGGTGGCGTTTGAGGTGCAAGGGCAAGGGGCAGGTTTGGTGATGAAACCATGTCAGTTTGTATAACATTATCAGTTCATGCCTCCTTATTCGACTTTTGGTCTTAAGGTGTTAGAACAAAGAATAAAGAACTGTGCAGAACAGGAACAGACCCGTCAGCACCAAGACTGCACTAATGTATGATGCTTTTCTAAACGAAAAACCTTTTAACATAACATAAAGCATAACATAGAACAGCACAGACCCTTCGGCCCTCGATGTTGTACTGGCCTTTTATCCTATTCTAAGATCAGAAAAACCATATATCCATCATTGTACTATCTTCCATGTGTCTATCCAGGAATCTCTTAAATGTCTCGAATGTATCTGACTCCACTACCACCACTGGTATTCCACCCACCCACCACACTCTGTGCAAAGAATCTACCTCTGACATCTCCCCTAAACCTTCCTCCAATCACCTTAACATTATGCCCCCTCATGATAGCCATTTCTGGGAAAAGGTCTCTGGTTATCCACTCTATCTATGCCTCTCCACATCTTATACACCTCTATCAAGTCACCTCTCATCCTTCTTCACTCCAATGAGAAAAGCCCTCGTCCCCTCAACCTTTCTTCATGAGACATGCTCTCCAGTCCTGGTAAATCTCGAAAGCTTCCATATCCTTGCTATAAAGAGGTGACCAGAACTGGACACAACATTCCAAGTGTCGTCTAACCAAGGCTCGGTAGAGCTGCAGCATAACCTTGTGGCACTTAAACTCAATCCCCCTGTTAATGAAAGCCAACACATCATATGCCATCTTAATAACCCTATCAACTAAGGTGGCAACTTTAAGGGATCTATGGGCATGGACCCCAAATTCCTTCTGCCCTTCCACACTGCCAAGAATCCTGTCTTTAACCTTGTATTCTGCATTTGAATTTGAAATTCCAAAGTGAATGACTTCATACTTTTCCAGGTTGAACTCCATCTGCCACTCTTCAGCCCAGTTCTGCATCCTGTCAATGTCCCATCAGCAAACTTACTAACCCACCCTTCCACTTCCTCATCCAAGCCATTTACAAAAATCACAAAGAACAGAGGTCCCAGAACAGATCCCTGCGGAACACCACTGGTCTCCGAGCTCCAGGCTGAATACTTTCCATCTGTTACCACCCTCTGTATACTATGGGCCAGCCAATTCTGTATCCAGATTCTGGATCAGTGGTGCTGGAAGAGCACAGCAATTCAGGCAGCATCCGACGAGCAGCAAAATCGACGTTTCGGGCAAAAGTCCCTCTCCCACTGCACCACGCCTTTATTCCTGATGAAGGGCTTTTGCCCGAAACGTCGATTTTGCTGCTCGTCGGATGCTGCCTGAATTGCTGTGCTCTTCCAGCACCACTGATCCAGAATCTGGTTTCCAGCATCTGCAGTCATTGTTTTTACCTCAATTCTGTATCCAGACAGCCAGATTTCCCTGTATCCCATGCCTCCTTATTTTCTGAATGAGCCTACCATGGGGAACCTTATCAAACACCTTGCTAACATCCACTGCTCTACCTTCATCAATGTGTTTTGTCACATGCTCAAAGAATTCAATAAGGTTTGTGAGGCATGACCTGCCTCTCTCCAAGCCATGCTCACTATGTGTAATTAAACTATGGTTTTCCAAGTAATCATAAATCCTGTGTCTCAGAATCCTCTCCAAAACTTTGTCCACCACAGAAGTAAGACTGACTGGTCTGTAATTCTCAGGATTATCCCTATTTCATTTCTTGAACAAGAGAATTACATTTGCCACCCTCCAATCATTTTGCACTACTCCAGCGGACAGTGAGGAGGCAGGATCATCGCCAAAGGCGCAGCAATCTCTTCCCTCGCTTCCTGTATAGCCTAGGGTATATCCTGTCTGGCCCAGGGGATTTATCTATCCTTAAGTTTTTCAACATTTTCAGCACATCCTCCTTCCTAACATCAACATGTTCGAGCATATCAGTCTGTTTCATGCTGTCCTCAGAAATATCAAGCCGCTCACTAGTGAATACTGAAGCAAACTATTCATTAAGGACCTCCCCTACCTCATCGAACTCCAGGCACAAGTTCCCTCTGCTATCCCTAATCAGCCCTACTCTCTCTCTGGCCATCCTCTTGTTCCTCACATACATGTAGAACGCCTTAGGGGTTTCCTTAATTCTACTATGCCCCCTTCTAGCTCTCCCAAGTCCATTCTTCATTTCTTTCCTGATTATCTTGTAATCCTCCAGTAAGCTTAAGTAAGCTTCCTTCTTCCTTTTAACTAGATGTTCCACATCTCTTGTTGCCCAAAGTTCCTTCACCTTACCATCCCCTCCTTGCTCAGTGGTACAGCCCTATCCAGCACGATCAGCGAGGGCTCCCAAAACAGCCTCCACATCTCTGTCATGCATTTCCCTGAGAACATCTGTTCCCAATTTAGGCGCCCCAGTTCCTGCCTCATAGAATTGTAGCTTCCCCTCCCCAAGTTAGATATTTTCCCATACCGTCTACTCCTATCTCTCTCCACGAGTATAGTAAAGGTCAGGGAGTTGTGATCACTATCACTGAAATGATCTTCCACTGAGAGATCAGATACCTGACCTGGTTCGTTGCCAAGCGCCAAATAAAATATGGCCTCCCCTCTAGTTGGCCTATCGACATATTGGGTCAGTAACCCTTCCTGGACACGCCTGACAAAAACTGCTCTATCGAACTATTTGAACTAAGGAGGTTCCAATCAATACAGTATTAGGGAAGTTAAAGTCACCCATGACATCAACCCTGTTACTTCTGCACCTTTCCAAAGTCTGCCTCCCAATCAGCTCCTCCGTGTCTCTGTTGCTTTGGGGGGCCTGTAGAAAACTCCCAATAAAGTGTCTGCTCCTTTCCTGTTTCTGACTTCCACCCATACTGACTGTGTAAATAAACCTTCTTCGACGACCGCCATTTCTACAGCTGTGATACTATCCCTGATTAACAATGCCACTCCCCCAGCTCTTTTACCTCTCCTATTCCTTTTGAAACATCTAAACTCTGGAACATCCAACAACCATTCCTGCCCCTGTGATATCCAAGATTCTGTAATGGCCACAACATCATCGTTCCAAGTACTGATCCATGCTCGGAGTTCAAAACTCTTATTCTGAATAAATTTTGCATTAAAATAGACCCACTTCAACCCATCATACTGACTTCACCTTTGCCCTATCAAGTGCCTATCTCTTCTCACAGACTCTCTGCACGCTTTGCCTGGCTGTGCATTACCTACTCCGTTCTCTGATCCATAGATCTGATTCCCACAAACCCCTGCCAATCTAGTTTAAACCCTCCCGAAGAGTTCTAGCAAACCTCCCACCCAGGATATTGGTGCCCCTCCAGTTCAGATACAACCTGTCCTTCTTGTACAGATCCCACCTTCCCCAGTGATCCACATATCTGAAGCCCTCCCTCCTACACCAACCATGCAGCCACATGTTCATCTGCACTCGCTCTCTGTTCCTATCCTCACTGGCAAGTGGCACTGGTAGCAATCCTGAGATTACTACTCTGATCGTCCTGCCTTCTACTTTCCAACCTAACTCCCTATATTCACATTTCAGGCCCTCCTTCCTTTCCCTACCAATGTCATTTGTACCGATGTGTACCACAGCTTCTGGCTCTCTCCCTTCTCCTTAAGAATTCTGTAGACCCAATCCGAGACATCTCTGACCCTGGCACCCAGGAGACAACACACCATCTGGAGTCTCGCTCGCGACCACAGGATCTCCTGTCTGATCCTCTCACGATTGAATCTCCTTTCACTATCACTCTCCTATTCTTCCCCCCTTCCCTTCTGAGCCACTGACCCAGGCTCAGTGCCAGAAACCTGGCCACTTGGCTTTCCCCAGGTAGGTCATCCCCTCAACAGTATCCAAAACAGGATACTTATTCTTGAGGGAAACTACCAGGGGGTTTCCTGCACTGTCTGCCTATTCCCTTGCCCTTTCTTGACAGTCACCCACCTACGCTGAAAATGTGTTGCTGGAAAAGCGCAGCAGGTCAGGCAGCATCCAAGGAACAGGAGAATCGATGTTTCGGGCATAAGCCCTTCTTCAGGAATGAGTCACCCATCTACCTTTATCTTGTACGTTAGGTGTGAATATCTCCCTATAACCCCATTCTACCAACCCCCTCAACCTCTTGAATGATCCAAAGTTTATCCAGTCCCAGCTCCAGTTTCCTAATGTGGTCTGTGAGGAGCGCTGTCCTCTCCACTATCATATCCCTCTTTCCTTGACTATTCATGCATTTGTTAAGATGCCTCTAAAACATTGCTATTGCATCCACCTCCACCACCTCCTCTGGCAGTGAATTCCAAGCACCTTCTGTGTAAAAAACTGACCTCTCACATCTACTTTAAACTTACTCCTTTTTACCTTAAACCTATGTCCCCTCATTGTTGAAATGTCCACCCGCGGAGAAAGACTTGGACTATCTATTCTATCCGCGTCTCCCACAATTTTGTAAACTTGTATCAGGTCACCCCTCAGCCTCTGATGTTCAAGTGAAAACAAACCAAGTTCATCTAATCTCTCCTCACAGCTAATACTCTCTAAACCAGGCAACCTCCTGGTAAACTGTTTCTGTACCCTTTCCAAAGCCTCCACATCCTTCTGGGGGAGTGGCAACCAGAACTATACACAGCATTCCAAATGTGGCCTAATTAAAGTTGTACAGAGTTGCAACATGACTTGCCAACTTTTATGCTCAATACCCTCACTGATGAAGACAACATGCCTTATGCCTTCCTAATAACCTTATCCACTTGTGTTGCCAATTTCAGGGAACTGTGGACCCATATACCCAGATCCCTCTGTATATTGATGCTACTAAGAGTTATAGAGTCAGAGTCATAGAGATATACAGCGTGGAAATAGACCCTTCGGTCCAACCCGTCCATGCCGACTAGATATCCCAACCCAATCTAGTCCCACCTGCCAGCATCCGGCCCATATCCCTCCAACCCCTTCCTATTCATATACCCATCCAAATGCCTCTTTTGCTGTATATTTTCCTCCTGCATTAGATTTCCCAAACTGCATCACCTTGCATTTGTCCGGATTAAACTCCATCTGCTATTTCTCCACCCAAGCCCCCAGTCTATCATATCCTGCTGTATCCTTTGGCAATCCTCCTCACTATCTGCAGCTCCCACAATCTTTGTGCTGTCTGCAACTCTACTAATCAGGCCACCTACATTCATCTCTAGATCACTTATATATGTGTATATTACAAACAACGGGGGTCCCAGCATTGATCCCTGCAGAACACCACTGGTCTCAGAGCTCCAGTCGGAAAAATAGCCTTCCTCCGCTACTCTCAGTCTTCTATGAATAAACCAGTTCTGTATCCATCTTACCAGCTCTCTGTGGATCCCATGTGACTTCTCCTTCCATATCAGCCTTCCATGAGAGATGTCAAAGACCTGGCTAAGTAGACAACATCTACTTCCTGCCCTCATCAATCATCTTTGTCACTTCCTCAAAAAACTCAATCAAGTCTGTGAGACGTGATCTCCCCATCACAAAGCCATGCTCCCCATAGCTAATAAGTCTGTAATTTTCCAGAAATGAGGAAATCCTGTCCCCGATATTTTTCTACCACTGACATAAGGCTTGGGGGCCTGTAATTTCCCCATTCTCCTAGTTGCCCTTCTGAAACAAAGGAACAACATTGGCTATTCTCCAGTCCTCTCCTGTGACAAAAGAGGTCACAGAGATTTCATACAAGGCCCCAACAATTTCCTCACCTGCCTCCCTCAGCATTCTGGGATAGATCCTATCAGGCCCTTTTTTAATATTCACATGTGAGACATGGACAACAGTGACTGGTCAGCATTTATTGCCCTTGAACGGAGAGGCTCATGAGGTCATTTCAGAAGGCAGTTCAGAGTCAGTCACATCGCTGTGGGTCTGGAGTCACATGTAGGCCAGACCAGCTGAGGATGGCAGATTTCCTAGTGAACCAGATAGATTTCCCCCAATAGTTTTATGTCTATCAGTAGATGCTTAATTCCAGATTTTGTTTTTTAATTGAATTCAAATTCCACCATCTGCCATGGCAGGAGTTGAATCCGGGTCCCTAGAACAGTAGCTGAGTTTCTGGATAAATAGCCTGGTGATAATACCACTCGGCCATTGTCTCCCCTGATTTCCCAGTCTGTCCCTCTTCCTACTCTAGCAGATGGTTTGGATCCTCTGTGGTTTGCCCATACGTCTGGGATTGAAATCACCAGGGGCTCCTTAAGAAGACATTAATTGTCTCTTTGCCATGTTTGGGTCACTCTCAGCTACCAGCACATCCTGAAAAAAGCAGCAGGGGTGTGTCAGTGTTGGAGGGCCCACTCTCAGGAGCTGTTTCTGACTTGGTTCTCTACTGTCAGTGATCAAAATGCCAGTCCACCAATCAAATCGCAGGTCACTTCCTGTCCCACAATACTTTGCTATTTCGATTTTGTTCACGCAAGATTTCCATCCTGAGATTAACTCATACAACCGACAATTGGAATCAAAGTTACTTCACAACTCAATTATCAAACACATTGAGACTCTAAGACACTTGGGGAGAAATGGCTAAAGCCTTGATCCCAGATAAAGATTTTAAGGACTGATATAAAGCAGAAAAGGGAGATTCACCTCCTGACTTAAAGTCTTTCCACCAGCTACAAGACACAAGTCAGATGAAATGTTTCCCACTTGCCTGGATGGGGGCAGCTCCAACAACACTCAAGAAGCTCGACACCATCCAGGAGAAAGCAGCCCCCTTGATTGGCATAATTACCACGTTCGACCTTCAACTGACACACAATGACATCAGAGTGTATTGTTTATAAAATGGGTTCATGCGTCACAGTGGTAGTGTGCCTATCTCTGAATCAGGATGCCTGGTTAGACATATAGCTACCATCTACAAAACGCTATGTAACAACTCACCAAGGCACCTTCAACCTCACCTTCCAAACGTGTGACCTCTAACATTGATGTAGACATAGGTGGCAGATACATGGAACCACCTCTACATTCCCCACCAAGCCACTCACCATCCTGACTTGGAAACATGTCATTGTTGCTGGGTCAATAGCTCACCATCATCATTTCCAACGCTTGCTCCGAAATGGTGGAGGAGCCCCAGGTGGGACAGAGGAAATACCCACAAGGCCTCACTGGGGAAGTGCAGCATTCCCACAGACACCTGGGAATCACCGGCCCAAGACCATCCAACGTGGAGGACGCGCATCCAGGAAGGCCTTGAGCACCTCGAGACTCACCGTGGGAAAAAGCAGAAGCCGGGCGGAAACTGGGAAAGGAGGGTGCTGTCACACCGTCACCACACCCACCCCTTCTGCCCCACCTTCTGTAACAGAGCCTGCAGTAGGCTAATGCCGGTGGGGGGGGTCTGTATACAACCACCTACAGACACACCCAGAGAGTGGGAGAGAGTCACCCTCGTCTATTAGAGACCGCCAATGAGCATGAGGCTTATATCTTGTGGACAAATTATAACAAACAGATACACCAGAATATAGATGTAAACTGCAGGCAATTTGGTCAGCACATCTAATTACTGCTTCAGGCAGCAAGTTTAAAAAGAGTTGATAGTCATAGCTCTTGGGTCATATTTGTAAATCTGCAAATGACTCATTTCCATTTAAAAGCATTTCGCTAAAGAAAGCATCAATGTTTTATTTAAGAACACTGGAAATTATGGGAGACAGAAATGTGTTGGGTGTTAATTGTTTATGTGTCACATCTTGTATGTAACTAATGTACCGGATGTTTTTGTGACTGAGCATTTGTTTAACACAGTGGGAGGTATTAAATTCCACTTCAAATGCAACGTCTAGCAATGTTTATGTTTGAGGAAATTAGTTTAATTTACATGGGGCTCACAGTTGGTTTAATGAGTACGTTATGTTGATGAGATACTGACTTTCTGTCAAATTCATTTGTGAAAAACAAGTTTGTAGTAATTAAGAGAGAGGTAATGTTCCAGTCATTAAAATAAAATTTTAGAGTGAACAGTATCATTGATCAGAACATTATCAACTGTCCAGCTTTTTTGTTTGTTGACAAATATTTATAACTTTTCCATTTATGTAGATTAATGAATCACTTTAAAATATTCCTGTATAACACATTGTGCAATTATCTAAATCATTATGTAGTTCTTTCAAAGTCTCAAAGTCTCTCTAATATAGAGTCATTAATACATTGGATAATGATGTCAACTATTACCAACTCTGATAAACTCAGAAGGCTGCGTTTTACAGATTTTAACCGAATACACACAAAAAACACATAACTGTTTGAATTGAATTGAGTTGAATTTGGTTTATTTTAAACATACTCAAATGAAATGTTTACAAATGTCACATTACATCTTAGATGCAAAGGTAACTAGATACAGATTCTTTAGCCTACTCAGGTAAAAAAGTTAGAAAAGTATAAAAAAAGTAATGTTTTAGTCTTCCACCGAATACATACAAAAAAGAGAGAATTGTTTTATACCGAGGGTAATATTTTTTGCACCATTTGTCAAATTCTAGATAAGTGGGGACTTTAAAGTTTAAAGTCTGTGCCAGTGTGCAGACCGACTGTAAGCATTGCAACAAGAGAGGGCCATTGAGCCCATTGAACCTGCTCATGGCTGTTCCTCTACCCCAGTCCCACTTTCCTGCACCGTCTCCATCAGTCTTTAATCTGGAGCTTTTGTGGTAGAATTCTGTATTCCTTCACCTGTAACTCTGAGGCTGTGTTGAGCCAAGTGAGATGAGTCTGATCGGCTTTGCCTGGGATGAAAAGATGAACTGTTCAGATTTGTGAAGTTAATGCTTTGGGAGGTATTTGGGGGTTTGCTCCACCTCAACACTGCAACAGTTCTTGAGTTGTGCTAACCCCCAACTTCATGAGTATAATTATAGATGTCCAATTAATTTCTGATTGGGTTACAAATGAACATTTTATTCCAAGTCACACTGCGGTTTAGATTTTGGGCTCTGAATGGGCATCTTGAATAAAATATCATTATTATGTCTGTAGGCCGTGGCATGTAAGTCAACTCATCATCTAAACTGGCCCAAAGAGGTCTTTTGGTGCAGTGGTAGTGTCAATGCCTGTGGGCTAGGAGGCCTGGGTTCCAGTTCCACCTGCCTAGGGCTTGTGTCATAAGATATCTGAACAAGTTGGTTAAAAATAGCTATAAGTTGAGCTGCTGTTGTTGATGCTTAATATAAGTCAGCCCCTCTGTTCTACAGCATTATAAATACTCACATTAGGTGTCAGTCCCAATTTTGCAGTTCAGTTTGGTATATGTTGGCACTAAAATAATTACTGTAAATATGGCAGCATGACAGGGGAATCCTTGCTTCAGTAACTACCACTGCAAAGATATATCTAAAAAAAGCCACAATTTATATACATCAGAGGGTGGGATTGAGCAGGTGATGTGAGCTGTATGTTTAAGACATGATTACCTTGAGCAGTCTGCGCAAGCCAACCGAATAATTGGAAGCGGCCCCTTTGTAAAAGGAATAAATTACAGGAATAAAAGTAAAACTGGTTTCAACCTAAGAGTCATGACATTGGCCCAACCATGTGCAGGTTAGGTGAATTGACCATGCTAAATTGCTCGTAGTGTTAGGGGCAGGGGAATGGGTCTGGGTGGGTTGCGCTTCGGCAGGTCGGTGTGGACTTGTTGGGCCGAAGGGCCTGTTTCCACACTGTAAGTAATCTAATCTAATCATCCAATAGCGATGCTGCACTGAGGGGATTCAGTGCTTGTGATAATCTGATAAAATAGCAGAGGGAAAGGAATTGCCTGAAGAAGAAATCCAAGACCAACTACCCCGGGAGTCTTTGAGAGTCAAGTATTGGAATCGGTCATTGAAGCTCGTTAGAATAGTCACATCATCACCAGAAATGCAAGGCGCCTGTACACCCTTAAGTCATCCAACCCTGCTTTCGGCAAAGATCTCAAAGCAGTATCTACTCGGTGTGGCTGCTTTGGGAACTGAGATAGTGTAATGTTGGGACAGAAGACTCAGAGACTGGAGTAAGGTTGAATAGTGTAGCAGAAATGTTCAAATCAGGTTTGAGTGAAGACCGCAGGAGGATGAGAAACCAGAACCCACGGTGGTACAAGCCTCTGTGATCGAAGGGACAATATTGACACCTGTTGTAATTTTCATGGAACCTAATCAAAAATCATGCCCCCTCCAGGAGCTTTTCTCTCTGTACATGACAATAGCTGGATGGAATATATGGGGCTGAATAATGTGTGCAAAAGTTGTCCCAGCCAAGTACCTAAAGGATGCAGCAACTTTAGGTGGGGCCTGTCCAGGTTCAGCGTGACAGTTGTGACCCAAGGAACACCTGTGAAGGCCTTGTACATTAAGACTGACAAGAAATGCTGACCTTGTTTGTCAGTGGCTTCATCTTCCAAGAACAAACAAGTTATTTTCCAATTCAGGCAACTCATCTAATTGTGCTGTCCTTGTTTTTTTAGACATTTTTGTAGTTGCTGGAGGTGCCATTTCAGCCTCATCATTGTATTGGGTGAATAAGGTATTTTCTGCCGGGTTTACATGTGCAGTCATTAGACAGTCCCTGGGTTGTGAACAGATTCCATTCTGGTATCTGTTTGCAAGATGATTTGTACACGAGTTAGAACACAGTGAGGGACAATATAAAGTAGCTGCTTGTAAGTACGGGAAATGTTTGTTTGTTGAATCTTTAAATTGCACCCCTGTATGGGATTGTGTTTGTAAATGGGACATTCAGGGATTCCGCTCATGGTAACAGAGACAGATGACTAACCAAAGGTTAGACAAATCTGCCCTCAATCCCAAAGCAATTTACAAGTTTGGAGTTACATTTCTTCTAATTTTATTTGTTGGCAAATTAGAAGAGGTGGCAGAAATGAGACTGAGCCTGTGATGTCTTGCATGGTTGGTGCCTTGAATGTGAGTGAGGTATATGGATAGTGCAAAATCTGACTCTAATGTGTAAGGTATCAAAACAATGAATCACTCCATCTATCAGTAGGGACTAAGAATTTGCAAACTTGATTTTAGTTATGACTGACAGAAAGGAGTAAGAAATAACTAGCTCAAATTTATAATCAGATAATGCAAGGCCAGTGCTTGAGTCTCATCCTTGGAGGCTTTACATTATGTTAAGTGCACAAACCCATATAAATAGGCAAGAAAACAAATTCAACTCTCTCTATGCTCAGTCTATTAATGTTAATCTCAGCAATCTGTAATTTAGAATCTTGAACCGACACTTTGTGATTGAATTCCTTTGCAGATATTGCCCAGTGTTTCAGCTACTGACACTGCTCGATAAGGACTCGGGTTTGATTAAACAAACACAGAAACTGCTGGAGACACCCAGAAATTCTGGTGACATCTGTGGAGAGAGAAACAGAGTTAATGATTTGAGTCCAGTGACCCTTCTTCAGATCCGTCCTGAGAGAGAAACAGAGTTAATGATTTGAGTCCAGTGACCCTTCTTCAGATCCGTCCTGAGAGAGAAACAGAGTTAATGATTTGAGTCCAGTGACCCTTCTTCAGATCCGTCCTGAGAGAGAAACAGCAGTCTTGTCTGCACCTAGAGTTGCCTAGCTCTGACCAGGGACCCAATAATGTGTAAAGAATTAGACTGTGTCCAAACACCAGATCTTAAAATTTGTTTAGACAGAGTCTAGCCATTTACCTTCTCTAGTCAGCGGTTTATTCCAACTTGCATATCTCAAAGCCCCAACACTCTGATTACTCGTTCCCCAAACACACCCAGTTTGTAACCATTTGTCTCTTAGGTAGGATACACTATCAGTTGTTCCCCAGTTTCATTTGGTTTCAGGTATCCTTACTAGACCCCACAAGATGATGAAGCAGAGGTGCCGGTGTTGGACAGGGATGGACGAGTTCAGACCAACAGGTCACCTCACCTGACGAAGGAGTATCACTCCAAAAGCCTGTTGGGTTATAACCTCGTGTCGTGTGACTTCTGACCTACCAGACGATAACACCCCAAGGCCAGAACAACATATCCCAGACCATCAGGACTCATGATGAATGACCTTCATACATTCCTTCATCCTTGCCATTGGCCTGATTCACAAAGCATTCCTCTCCAACAGGAAGTTGATAGAATTTAATGCAAAGTACATGTTCACCTGCAGAAATCCACGGTGCATAGTTTTTGGAACTCAATGTAATTGTTTTACGATTCCATCTTGTTGAATAAAACCCCAAATAGAGTGGAAATCCAGGTTTACAAGAATTAAAACTGGATTTATTAAGTTATGGGGAGAGTTATATAAATGAGGACTGCCTTCTTTAGAGTTCACCAAGAACAGGGACATGATGGATGTTGAGGTTAAGGATAGATATTTGGTTACTCTCGATCAAGTTGGCATAAGGAAGGAGGAAGTGTTGTGTATTCTAAAAAGCATTAAGGTGAACAAGTCCCCGGATGGGATCTATCCGAGGTTACTGAGGGAAGCGAGAGAGGAAATAGCTGGGGCCTTAACAGATATCTTTGCAGCATCCTTGAATACAGGTGAGATCCTGGAGGACTGGAGAATTACTAATACTGTCCCCATGTTTAAGAAGGGTAGCAAGGATAATCCAGGCAATTATAGACCAGTGAGCCTGATGTTAGTGGTAGGGAAGCTGCTGGAGAAGATATTGAGGGATAGGATCTCTTTACATTTTGAAGAAAATGGGCTGATCAGTGATAGGCAACATGGTTTTGTGGAGGGAAGGTCATGTCTCACCAACTTAATAGAATTGGTGAGGAAGTGATAAAGTTGATTGATGACGGAAGGGCTGTAGATGTCATATGCATGGATTTCAATAAGGTGTTTGATAAGGTTCCCATGGTAGGCTAATAGAGAAAGTGAAGTTGCATGGGGTCCAAGGTGTACTAGCGAGATGGATAGAGATCTGGCTGGGCAACAGGAGACAGAGAGTAGTGGTGGAAGGGAGTTTCTCAAAATGGAGACCTGTGACCAGTGATATTCCACAGGGATCTGTGCTGGGACCACTGCTGTTTGTGATTAACATAAATGATCAGGAGGAAGGTATAGGTGGTCTGATTAGCAAGTTTGCAGATGACACTAAGATTGGTGGAGTAGCAGATAGTAAAGGAAACTGTCAGAGAATACAGAAGAATATAGATAGATTAGAGAGTTGGGCGGAGAAATGGCAGATGGAGTTCAATCTGGGCAAATGCGAGGTGATGCATTTTGGAAGATCCAATTCAAGAGCGAACTATACTGCAAATGGAAAAGCCCTGGGAAAAAATGATGTGCAGAGAGATCTGGGTGTTCAAGTCCATTGTTCCCGTGAAGGTTGCATCGCAGGTCGATAGAGTGGTCAAGAAGGCATATGGCATGCTTTCCTTCTCTTGATTACAGGAGTTGGCAGGTCATGTTACAGTTGTATAGGACTTTAGTTCGGCCGCATTTGGCATATTGCATATCCTTCTGGTCACCACATTACCAGAAAGATGTGGATGCTTTGGAGAGGGTGCAGAGGAGGTTCACTAGGATGTTGCCTGGTGCACATCACCCTCTGTAGTTTCTTATAGTCCTGAGCAGAGCAGTTGCTGTACCAGGTCATTATGCACCCGGATAGTATGTGTTCAATGGTGCATCTGTAGAGGTTGGTGAGGGTCCTTATGGACATGCTGAATTTCCTGAGCCGGCTGAGGAAGGAGAAGCGTTCCTGACTCTCGCGTCTATGTGGGAAAGCAACAATCAGCCATGGTCTCACTGAATGATGGAACAGTTCAAGGGGCTGAATGGCCTAGTCTAGTTCCTATGTTCCTAACTCCTGCCTCCCTAAGGGTGCTGGTCAATCAGAATTTCTTGTGGACAGCAGCATGGCCACTGAGAGCACTGGGCAATGCTGGTGCTATAGTCGGACCGAGCTGGATTGTTGCAGTGTATGTCTTGGTTTAGTCTACACTTCCTGTTGGTTGGATAGTGGATCTTGTCTCCTCCACTCTCCCAGTAATTTATAACTAAGCCTGGTAAAGTCACCCCAACTAATTACTCACATTATTCGGCTCCTGGTTAGGACCAGGGGCAGACAAGGCTGTTGCTTCTCTCTCAGCCTCCCGGTGAGACTACTGTTCATGTCGTGTTTACTATATGAGCTGCACTATTCATTCATGTACATTAACCCTTCCACCACATGGCCGACACCATAGCTTGGAGGTTTTAGTGATTGAGTTGGTGGGACAGGATGGATGTGCTGGGGTGGGGAGGGGCCACATAGAGGAGGGAAGGTTCACATCAAGGATATGGAGGTGCCTCCCCTTCCTGAGGCAGAGTCCCTCGGAAAGGCCCAACCTGGGCTTTCCTTTTTGTTGGGGGAATTGCTTCACACGTTGTCTTTCCCTCACTCCCACCCCAATCTGATTCCATTAGCTACAAGGTCAGGGTCTTCTGTGGGTGCCTGAGGGTCTCAGTTGGCCTCCAGTAAATTGCTTGCTCTCCAAACCACCTTGCCATCATTTCCGTGGGTGTTGCGAACTGAGGCTGAATTTAATGCCCATCCCTACTTGCCCAGTTTGCTGCTTTTGGCCACTTTGGTCCTTATGGTATAAGTATACCCATGATGCTCTTTGGGAGAGGATTCCATGATTCTGAGCCAGTGACACTGAAGGAACTACAATATATTTTCAAGTCAGGATGATGAATGGCTTGGGGTGGTGGGGGGATGAAGCTTGCAGGGGCTAGTGTTCCCGTGTGTCTGTTACCCGTGCTGAAGTAGATTCATACCGGACTTGAAATGTTAACACTCTTTCTCTGTCCACAGATGCTGCCAGACCCAATGAGTTTCTTCAGCAATTTCTGCATCTGTTGCCCTCATGCTTCTCCGTGGCAGAGATTGGAGGTGCCAGAGCATTGGGTGCCATTTTGAGTACCCCGTGTCCCCAAGTCAAAGCTTTCGAGAGAGAGGGTGAGGAAGGGACTTGCTGGAATGGTACGAGAGTGAGGGTGCTGAGGGATGTGAAGAGATGGAGATGCTGAGATTGTCCTGTTCCAGGAGGAGATTCCGAGGAGATTGGATAGAGGTGTTCAGAATCATGAAGGGTCTTACAAGAGACAAAAATATCAAACAATGATGAGGCCGAATACAGGAAGGAGAGAGAGTACTTGTTGTCATGGTGCAATGATAACAACCTCCCTCTCAATATCAGCAAGACGAAAGAACTGACTATTGACTTCAGGAAGAAAGGAGGACATTCTCCACCCCCTCCCCCCCCCCCCCCCCCCATCTACATCAATGGAGTGGAGGTGGAGAGGGTGGACAGCATCAAGTTCCTCGGAGTGACAAGAACCGACAACCTGTTCTGGCTTTCCCATGTAGATGCGACAGTCAGGAAGGCACAGCAACACCTCTCCTTCCTCAGGTGGCTCAGGAAATTCAATATGTCCATAAGGACCCTCACCAACTTCTACTGATGCACCATTGAGAGTATACTGTCCGGGTGTATAACTGCCTGGTGCGGCAACTGCTCTGCCCAGGACTGTGAGAAACTACAGAGGGTTGTTTGCAAACCCAGACATCACAGATACCAACCTTCGATCCACAGCCTCCATTTACACAGCTCGCTGCCACAGAGAGGCTGCCAACATCAAAGACCCCTCCCCACCCCGGTAAAGATCTCCTACAACCTCTTCCGTCAGGCAGAAGATACAGAATATTGAATACACTCACCAAAGGTTCAGGAACAGCTTCTTCCCTGCTGTTATTAGACTGCTGCATGGATCTCTCTCACTTCAAATCTAATTTAAAATTCATACAGCACCAGGTTATAGTCCAACAGGTTTATTTGGAAGCACTAGCTTTCAGAGCGCTGCTCCTTCATCAGGTGGTTGTCAGGAGCAGCGTTCCGAAAGCTAGTGCTTCCAAATAAACATGTCCAACTACAACCTGGTGTTGTGTGATTTTTAACTTTGTCCACCCTAGTCCAACACCGGCACCTCCACATCATGACTTTCAATCTAATGATGAGGCCGAATACAGGAAGGGGAGAGAGTACTTGTTGTCATGGTGCAATGATAACAACCTCCCTCTCAATATCAGCAAGACGAAAGAACCGTATGCACCTCCTGTAACAGCTGTAACTCTGTAGGCCTCGCTCTGCCTATGATCTTATTTGCTTTGATCTGCCTGTACTGCTCGCAAAACAACATTTTTCACTGTGCGTGACAACAATAAATCAGATTAAATAAGGAGAAAATGTTTGCTAACCCAGGAAGGATGGGTATAGGGAGTACACCGGGTTTTGATGATTGACGAAGGAACCAGAGACAACATGAGAAAAGAGAAATGACTCAGCAAGCTGTTATGTGGGACGTGGTGTCTGAAAAGGCAATGGAAGGAAATTCAGTGATAACTTTCAAAGGAGAACTGGATATAAACTTTAATTTATATTTACAGGGCTGGGGGAAAAGGGAAGGTTAACCAGGCAGCTCCTGTACAGCCCCAATGGTCTGTATGGCCTCTTGCTGTGCTGCAGCTTCCCCTGATTGTGTGAGTAAATGTTTAATTTGGAATGTAGCCTCATAACTGGTAAAGGAATACCTTCTTTTAAAAGGAAATAAGTGGTGATGAGGCACACATTTTTAATTAAAGAATGCTCACTGGCTCAAACGTTTCTGAACAATAGATTTATTTCTTAAAGCAACACTTATTTCGAAGATTGAATTTGTCCAGCTCAGAATAATTAAACACATGGTAAATCTTTAACTACAAATGTCCCTCTGTGGTGAGCAACTAGAACATTAACAAAATTAATGTTTTATGGGAACGTTTTGGCTGGGACCTCTGAAGAAACAGGTGGTACTGGGTTAGTTCAATAATACATAATGATACAGTTAGTGCTCCATCTGGACAACATACAGCGAGCTTGTCAGTGCTGCACTGTACTCCTTCAGAATAGTCGATGGTGTAATATAGTGCACAAATGTAAGATAAAAATGAAATTTGACAGTGGTGTGTTCCACTTTAACAATAACCCACAGGCAAACAGTAAAAACACTGTTAAAAATTCCACAAAGACCCCTTTCCTGTTGTGACTGATGCAAGTTTGCTCCACTGTGCCCAGCGAAAACCCTGGTTTATAATTGTGTGATTGGAAGCTGTTATTTCTTCCCCCTCTTTGTCGTTTTTTTTTACTGTGGCCCCATTAGGTCATTGAGTATGATTCTCCTGGGTCGGAGAAGGGCCACTACCTGCAAAGATACAAAGATACACACACTCACACACACTCACACACACTCACACACACTCACACATACACACTCACAAACTCGCATTCACACACAAACACTCTCACACTCACACACACACATTCACACATACACACACATTCACACACACATACACATACACACACTCACAAGCACACTCACACACATTCACATACACACTCACACACACACACACTTGTACACTCACACACATACATGCACACTCACACACACACTCACATACCCTCATACACACTCACACACACATACACACTCACACACACTCACACACTCACACACACTCACACACACACACACACACATACACACTCACACACATACACACACATACACTCACACACACATACACACACACTTACACACACATGCTCTCACACACACACTCACACACACAATTACACTCACACACTTAGACACACACACACACTCACATGCACTCTCTCACACACACACTCACACGCACTCTCTCTCTCACACACACAC